>NC_052047.1:107712296-108012296 GCF_903992535.2 Arvicola amphibius
CCTGTGTTACATGTGGAAAGAATAATCATTTCCAAAAATTGGGAAAAGTATGAGTCTTATACTTAGCTCTAACCAGACAAAATTATAGCATAGCAGGAGGAGTTACTAGCTGAAGTGCCACTGGCATATGATAACATCTGGCAGCAGGAAACCAACTCCAGTTCAGGTCCCAGGCTGGACTAGGACATAAAGAGACTAACAAACTTTTCGAGGTACAAACAGCCCTACCTTTAAAATGGCTAACTGAGAAGCCAATATGGGTTAAAAAATGGCCTCTAGATGAAGATAAACTGCAGGCTTTTGAATGATTGATACAGGACCAACTAGATGCTCAACATACTGAGGAGTCAACTAGCCCTTGGAATCTCTGTGTTTGTTGTAAAAAGAAATCTGGCAAATGGAGAATGGTCACAGATATAAGGGCTGTCAACAAAGGTAATTCAACCTATGGGCCATCTACAGTCTGTAATTCATCTGCCTTCCCCTGTTACCCAAAAGATGGCCTCTTATAGTATTGACTTGACGGATTGCTTCTTACACTATACCTTTACAAGAAAAGGACTAGAGGAAAGCTTGTCTTCATAGTGCCCTACTAATAATAACTCTCAGCCCTACTAGGAGATACCAGTGGACTATCTCTACCAAGGAAATGCTCAATAACCCTAACCAAAGGAAATGCTCAATAACCCTAGCCTGTGTCAATACTTTGTAAGTCAGCCATTGAAAATAATATGTAAGCAGTTCCCTAAATCTATAATTTATCATTACATGGATGACATTTTGCTATCTGATTCAAACATAGATACTTTAGAAAGAATGTTTGAGGAAGTAACGATAGTTTTGCCTAAATGGTGATTACGAATTGCTCCCGAAAAGAATCAAAGAGGAGATTCTACTTATTATCTAGGTTACAGAATAGGCTTACAGAAAATTAGGACACAAAAAGCACAAATTAGAAGAGACTGATTATGACTCTTAATGACTTTCAAAGATTGTTAGGAGACATTTCCAGTCTACAACTGGCTGTTGGGATAATACTTGACCTAATAATTAATTTAAACAAAGTCTTAGATGGTGATAAGGATTTGAATAGTCCCAGAGAATTAACAGCTGAAGTTGACAAAAACTGACAATGGTCAAGGAAAAATTACAGGAAGCACATATGGATAGGGTGAATCCAAATCTTAGTTGTATTCTAGTCATATTGCCTTCCAGAATTTCTCATATGGGAATTTTAATGCAGAGGGAAGACATTATTTTAGAATGAATCTTTTTACCACACAAACCAAGTAAAAATTAAAAATTTATGTAGAAAAGGTCTCCGAATTAATTATAAAAGGTAAACTAAGACTTTGTCAACTAGCAGGTATAGACCCAGCAGAAACTATAGTCTCCTTTCACTACTGATGAAATAAAACAGTTATGGGAAGATAATAAATGATGGCAAAGGGCTTGTGCTATTTTATTTTGGGAGAAATTAATAGCAACCTTTTCAAAAGTGGTAGACTTATCCTTATAAAGAGAACTTCTTGGATTCTTCCTCAAGTTGTACGTGATGCTCCAATAACTGAAGCCCATACAGTTTATACTGATCCTAATAAATCAGGGAAGGCAGATTACAAATCAGATGAATTGATTAAGGTGGAACAAAGCCCTTATAATTCTGTCCAGAAGGCAGAATTATATGTCATTCTTATGGTACTAAGGGATTTTAAAGAAACTCTTAATATAGTTATGGATTCATATTATGCAGAAAGAGTTATCTTGCATATTGAAACCACTGAATTTATACCAGCTGATTCACAGTTGAATTCATTGTTTATCCAGGTAAAAGACATAATCAGGAATAGGCTTTGTCCAATGTACATAACACACATCCGATCCCATGTGGGTCTGCCAGGTCATATAGCACACAGTAATACAGAAATTGATCAATTATTGATTGGAAGCATGTTGAAGGCCTCAGAATTTCATAAAAAATCATATCAATAGCAAAGACTTAAAGAAAGAGTTTTCTATACATGGCAAAAGCTAAGGAGATTATAAAGAGATGCCCCTACTTGCTCTTTATATACCAAACACCACTACCTGCAGGGATTAACACGAAGGGTACTCAAAGGAATGAAGTCTGGCAGATAGATTTCTTCCACTTTGCACCAATTTGGAAAATTAAAATATGTACATCACACCATTGACACTTATTCAGGCTTTCAATAGGCAACTGATTTAAGCTCACAAAAAACTGATCCAGTAATCACACATTTATTATAAGTTATGGCCATCATGGGTATACTTTCAAAAATAAAAAACAGATAATTGTCCAGCTTGTGTCTCTAGGAAAATAAAATGATTGTTTTGCTTATTATAATATTAAGCATGTCACAGGTATACCATACAATCATACAGGTAAAGCAGTCATAGAAAGATCAAATCAAACTATAAAGGATATGTTAAACAAACAGAAAGGAGTGGAAAATGTCCCCAGAAATAGATTACATAATGCCTTATTAACCTTAAATTTTCTTAATGCTAATGAGAAAGGAACAACAGCGACAGAAAGACATGGGATAATGGAAAAGTCTGCTGAACTAAATCAACCAGTTTATTTCAAGGATGTGCTGACCTCGCAATGGAAGCTGGAAGATGTGCTGCATTGGGGAAAGGGTTTTGCTCTTGTTTCCACAGGAAAAGAAAAATTGTGGATACCATTAAAATTAATAAAGGTTCAGTTTGAAGAGGAGAAACCTCTTGGAAAGGAGACATGACAGCTCATCCACAATGATAATAATCATACAGGTGGTAAGAAAACATAGGATGGGGGTAGAGTTCTTTTCTTGTCTTTGCAGGAAAACACTAATCATCAAAAAATTCAAGGCACCCTAGTTATTTGAATACTGATAGATGGAAAAAATTACTACCCAATATGGATCACCAAGAAAATTGAATAGGTTTTGTAAGTAACAATGTTTATCTATATATATATATATATATATATATATATATATATATATATGTGTGTGTGTGTGTGTGTGTGTGTGTGTGTGTGTGTGTGTGTGTGTGTGTGTGTATTCATAAGTATAGAGAGCTGGTTTTGGAGTTGAACTATGGCTCAGTCCCTCTTTAATTCTAAACATGTTGTTAAGAGAAAAATATAGAGTTTCTGTCTCATGTCAAGAGCCATGATATGGGACAGAAGGACAAAAGAATTTAGAAAACATTTTTGCTTTTCTTTATATCTATCATACCTTTCATTGAAGATATATGTCTGTATATGTCTGTATAATTAATGTTTAAGTTTTTCTATTGAAAAATGAATTTTCCTGCAGTAATCTTTGAAGTTTCCAGAAAGAAGATGGGGGCCCCATAACAATAACTACACCTGGTTGATATGACATCATGATATTGAAGCACTACTACAAGAACTGTCTTGGGCACCAGCTACAGAAGATGGCTCCAATTTGGTTAGCTGAAATGGTGCACATCATTTACAATATTCTGGCCAGACCTCCAAAAATACTCAGAGACTATTTGCAATCTTAGCTGACATTAATCTTGAAATTTAACCATCATTTTACTTTCACCGGATCTCCTAGAAAGAACGTCATCCCATGACAGCTGGAAGTTATCTAGAGGATGATGCCCCCTCTCCCAGCAGAGTTTGTCCTCAGGCTTAGGGCCATCATTTAGGGGTTGATATACTTGGTATACAGTTGAGGGTTGGGGGAAGAATTTTATAAGTTCAGGGATCTTTTTTTGGAAAAAAAGGGAAAATTGGATGATAGGATAATATAATAGATTGGTATTTGTGAGTTATTGTTTATAGATAATTACATTGGCACAGATTCTTGTATATGGATACAAAGTTAAATTATATTGAATATTATTTGCATTCATGCTTCTACCTCTGTTTAGAACATTTTTGTATTGACTTATATTTACCATATTGCAGTGTACATTTCTACCTCTGACTAAGATATTTATATATTGTTTATGTATTGATATATATTTACCATATTGCAGTGTATCTTGTACATTGTTTACATTTGAAGGTCATTGTTCTCATTTATTGCACAGTTGTTTATTGACTTAGTCTTTAAGCTAGGTAGGTATTAAGAATTATAGATTAATATTCATCTATGTTTGTCATATTTATAGTTACACTAATCGTGTTTTGTAGATACTTAGAGATTATATTCTGTATAGATAGATAATCTTCACCCTCTTCAAAGAGCTGTAGAAAAAGGGCATTTAATATAACTTAGAGTTCTGTGGTAGCAAGACACAATCACTCCTGGCAACACCATTCTATTCCCGAGAGATTGTTGAGCACCAAAGACACTCCTTGTCTTCTTCTTGGCAAAACTGACCTCTGGGTAAGGAACTGCCTATACCTCAACTATTGACAAAATACATAGTATCTGGAAATGTCAAATCTTGCCAAGACAGGGTAAGATGGTTTTGGAAAATTTCTTGCCTTTAAAAATAATGTGTCAGCATTATTTGTAATAGCCGGAACCTGGAAACAACCTAGATGCCCTTCAATGGAGAAAGAAAGTCAGGAACGTGAGGGAACCTCCACCTGGTGATAGATGAAGAAAATGACTGAGCCCCACATTGGAGCACTGGACTGAGCTCCCAAGGTCCTGATGAGGAGCAGAAGGAGAGAGAACATGAGAAAGAAAGTCAGGAACATGAGGGGTGTGTTCACTCATGGAGACGGTGGGACAGAACTAATGGGAGATCACCAACTCCAGTTGGAATGGGACTGATGGATCATGCGACTAAACCCGTCTCTCTGAATGTGGCCAACAATGGGGGCTGACTGAGAAGCAAAGGACAATGGCTCTGGGCTCTGATTCTTCTGCATGGACGGGCTCTGTGGGAGCCTTCTCAGCTTGGTAGATCACCTTCCTGGACCTGGGGGGAGTTGGGAGGACCTTGGTCTTAGCATAGAGTAGGGAACCCTGATGGCTCCTTGGCCTTGAGAGGGAGGGAGGGGAAGTATGGGTGGAGGGGAGGGGAGGGAAGGGGAAGAAGGACAGGAGGGAAGGGGGAGGAGGAGGGGGGTTAGGGGGAGGAGGAAGGGAGGAGATGGAAATTTTAAAATATAAAAAAATAAACAAAAAAAAACAAAAAACAAAACAAACAAAAAAAGAATAGATAAAGAAAGTGTGGAATATATACATATTACAGTACTACTCAGCGATAAAAAACAATGATGTCTTGAACTTCACATGCAAATGGATGGAAATAGAAAACACTATTCTGAGTGAGGTAACTCAGACCCAAAAAGATGAATTTGGTATGTACTCACTCATAAGTGGATTCTAGACATAAATAAAGGTCAGTGAGCTTATAATTCATGATCCTAGAGAAGCTAAATAAGAAGGTGAACCCAAATCAAAAACATATAGTTATCCTCCTGGATATTGGAAGTAGACTAGATTGCCAGGCAAAAATTGGGATTGTGGGGGTGGGGGTGGGGTGGTGGTAATGGGTGATGAGGAGATGTGGAGAAAAAAGTGAGGAGGGGAGGATGGGGAGACCCTGGGGGAATGAGATGGTTAGGATGGAGGAAGGGTGGATAGGGGTGTAGGGAAGAAGATATCTTAACTAAGGGAGCTATTTTAGGGTTAGCAAGAGACTTTACTCTAGAGGGGTTCCCAGGTATCCCCTCTAGATGGAGATGTCCCCAGCTAGTTCCTTGGGCAGCTGAGGAGAGGAAGCCTGAAATGGCCTTTTCCTATAGCCATACTGATGAATATCTTGCATATCACCATAGAAGCTTCATCTGGTGATGGATGGAGATAGAGACAGAGACCCACATTGGAGTGCTGGACTGAGCTCTCAAGGCCTAAATGAGGAGCTGAAGGAGGGAGAACATGAGCAAGGAAGTCAGGACCATGAGGAGTGTGCCCACCCGCTGAGAAGGTGGGGCTGGTCTAATGGGAGCTTACCAAGGCCAGCTGGACTGGGACTGAAAAAGCATGGGATCAAACCCGACTCTCTGAACATGGCAGACAATGAGGCCTGACTGAGAAGCCAAGAACAATGGCACTGGGTTTTGATCCTACTGCATGTACAGGCTTTGGGGGAGCCTAGTCTGTTTAGATGCATACCTTCCTGGACCTGGATGTAGTTGGTTGGACCTTGGACTTCCCACAGGGCAGGGAACCTTGACTGCTCCTTGAACAGGGAAGGGAGGGGGAGGGGAGAGAAAAGGGGAGGGAAATGGGAGGTGTTGAGGAGGCAGAAAATTTTTAATAATAATAATAATAATAATAATAATAATAATAATAATAATAATAATAATAGTGTCAGTTCTTTTAGGCCTTAGCCAAAATAGATTGCTTCAATGTTGCAAATGTGACTTTGGTTGATTGCCCAGGTAGCCAGTTGTCTCTGTGATTTGTTGCATGTTTTGGAAGTTGTTTGATTGCACTTTCTAATTACTCAGGTAACATTATTTTCCTTCTCAGATCTTTGATGGGGTTGAAAACTAGATAAATGTGCTTACTTTCCTCTTATGACTTGGCCAAGTTATTTATTATACAAGACATAAGCTAGTTAGAATAGGATATTTGTTCTCATTTATATAATTTTGTAGTAGTTTAGAACCCTCTTACTTAAACAAAAGGGGGAGGTGCTGTTGGAGCTCCTTCCACTCCTTCAGACAATAGCCTTTAAGATACCAGCCTACTTGAGTGTGGTATATTTGGCTTGAAAAAGCAGTGATAGCCATGTGCTTTCTCTCTCTTAAGTCAGAATCTGCTTCCGGCTACCAGATTCTTTTCCTGGTTGTGCAGGAGGGCTGTTGTCTATGACAGTGATCTGTAAATTTTCTCCTTTAAATAAACAACCCTTTTATTAATCATAATTCCAGACTGGTGTTGGTGTGAAGGCACCAGGCTATTGGTGAATCTCAGCATCAGCATCATTTGTTGACAGAGTTCCTACTGATTGTGCCACGTATTTGAAGAACCTCCACCTGACGATAGATGAAGAAAATGACAGAGCCCCACATTGGAGCACTGAACTGAGCTCCCAAGGTCCTGATGAGGAGCAGAAGGAGAGAGAACATGAGAAAGAAAGTCAGGACCGTGAGGGGTGCGTTCACTCATGGAGACGGTGGGACAGAACTAATGGGAGATCACCAACTCCAGTTGGAATGGGACTGATGGATCATGCGACCAAACCCGTCCTTCTGAATGTGGTCAACAGCGGGGGCTGACTGAGAAGCAAAGGACAATGGCTCTGGGCTCTGATTCTTCTGCATGGACGGGCTCTGTGGGAGCCTTCTCAGCTTGGCCGATCACCTTCCTGGACCTGGTGGGAGTTGGGAGGACCTTGGTCTTAGCATAGAGTGGGGAACCCTGATGGCTCCTTGGACTTGAGAGGGAGGGAGGGGAGGTATGGGTGGAGGGGAGGGGAGGGAAGGGGGAGAAGGAGGGGAGGGAAGGGGGAGGAGGAGGGGAGGGAAGGGGGAAATAAAAAAAATGTAAAAAAAGAAAAAAAAAAAAATAAAGATCTGAAGAATAACTAAAAAAAAAAAAAAAAAAGAAACTTACTTCAACCTCAAAGACAGACATTTCCTCTGAGTAAAGGGTTGGAAAAAGGTTTTCTGATCAAATAGACCCAAGAAACAGGTGGGTGTAGCTACCTAATATCTAATAAAATCTATTCCAAATTAAAATCAATCAGAAGATATGGAGAAGGATACTTTATACTAATAACAGGAACAATCCATCAAAATGAAGTCTCAATCCTGAACATCTATACCCCTCATACAAGAGCACCCACATATGTAATAGAAACATTACTAAACCTTAAATCACACATCAAACCCCACACACTAATAGTAAGAGACTTCTACACTCTACTCTCACCAATGGACAGGTCAGCCAGACAGAAACTTAACAGAGAAATAAGAGAACTAACAGATGTCATGACTCAAGTGGACTTAGACATCTATAGAACATTCTACCCAAACACAAAAGAATATACCTTCTTCTCAGCACCTCATAGAACCTTCTCTAAAATTGACCATATACTCGGTAACAAATCAAACCTGCACAGATTAAAAAAACAATTGGAGTAGCCCCATGTATCTTATCGGATCATCATGCTTTAAAGTTAGAATTTAACAATAACATTACTCTTAAAAAGTCTACAAACTTATAGAAATTGAACAGTGACTTATTATTGAACCACCACTGAATCAATGAAGAAATAATGAAAAAAGTTAAAGATTCCTAGAATTCAATAAAAATGAAAGCACAACATACCCAAACCCATTGGACACTCTGAAAGCAATGCTAAGAGGAAAAATCATAGGACTAATTGCTCATATAAAGGAGGTGGAGAAAGCTCCCACCAGTGACTTAACAACACTCCTGAAAGCTCTAAAACAAAAAGGGGATGTTAAATCTAAAAAATTCCTGACACAAATCATCCAGAAATCAGGGACACTACAAAAAGACCAAACCTAAAAATAATAGGAATAGAGGAATGAAAATAATCCCACTTCAAAGTATTATAAATATTTTCAGTAAAATCATAGAAGAAAAATTTTCCAACCCATTAGAGGACATGTCTATCAAGATACAAGAAACATATAAAGATTAAGATATAGAGATGCAAGAAGCAGGTAACATACAAAGGCAGACCTCCTAGAAATACACCTGATTTCTTAATGGAGACTCTAAAAACCAAGAAGGATTGGACAGATGTCCTGCAGACTCTAAGAGACTGCAAATTCAAACCCAGACTACTATAACCAGCAAAACTTTCACACTATAGATGGACTGTCTCTGGTAGAGTTTTATTGCTGCAACAAAACAGCATGAACAGAAAACAAGTTGGGGAGGAAAGTGTTTATTCAGCTTCCATAACCACATCAATGTTCTCATCACCTAACAAAGGACAGGATATCAAGAACTGCAGGGACCCGGAGGAAGGAGCTGATGCAAAGGCCATGGAGGAATCCTGCTTGATGGCTTGTTCCTCATGGCATATCCAGCCTGCTTTCTCATAGAAGCCTAGGATTTCTACCACACACAATGGACTCAGACCTCCATCAATGATCACAAATTTTAAAAATGCCTTACAAGTGTATTTTATGGAAGCATTTTTTTTTCTCGAAGCTCCTTACTATCTCATGCCTTTAGTTTGTGTCAATGTGACATTAAAAAGACTGTATATACAAAAACCATGATGATCCATAATAAAGTCAAATTTAATCAAAATATGTTTTTAATTCCAGCCCTCCTGAAAGTTCCAGAAGGAAATCTCCATCTTAAAGAGGTTAACTACACTGATAAAAAGACAGGAAATAAATAATTTCACATCTGTAAAACCAAAAGGAGGGAAGATGTATGTGTACACACACACACAACTACAAACACACAGCAAAACAGCAAGAACAAAATAATAGAAATTAACAATTATTGTCATTGATACATTTCAGTATCTATGGTTTCAATTCTCACAATGAAAGGGCACAGACTAACAGGATGGTTGTGAAAACAGAATTCATCCTTCTTCTGCATATAAGAAATGCCTTTCAATATCAAAGATAGACATTACTTCAGGGTAAAGGATTTGAAAAAGAATTTCCAAGTATTGAACATAAGAAGCAAGCTGGTGTAGCCTTGTTAATATCCAGCAAAATAGACCTCAAACCAAAACTATTCAAAAGAAATGGGGAAGGACATTTCATACTTATAAAAGGAAAAATATGCCAAGATGAGATTTTGATTCTTAACATCTATGACCCAAGCCCAAAGCTACACACTTTTGTAAAAGAAATACTATTACAGATTAAATCACATATTGACCCTCACACTCTGACAGTGAGAGACTTCAATACCCAAGTCCTACCAATGGACAGGTCATCCACACAAAAACTAAACAAAGAAACACTATGGCTAACAGATATTATAGACCAAATGAATGTAAGCAATATCTATAGAATATTTTGCTCAAACACAAAAGAATACATCTTCTTCTAAGCACCTCATGGATCTTTCCTCAAATTTGACCAAATATTCAGACAGAAAGCAAGACTTAATAGATACATTAACTTCCTGTATCATATCAGACCACCAGGGATTAAAACTGGATTTCAACAACTCAAATAATGTAAAGCTTATAAACTCATGGAAATGGAAAAACTCTCTATTAAATGAAAATGGATCAAGAGAGAAATAAGAAAGAAATTAAAGACTTTCTCGATTTCAATGAAAATAATTCCAGAACATATTCAAACTTATGGGGTACAATGAAATTGGTGCTAAGAGAAAATATTTTAGCACTAAGTGCCAACTAATGAATTTTAAGAGATCTTATACTTGCAACTTAACAGCAAACCTGAAATCTCTAGAACAAAAAGAATTAAGCACACCAAAAAAAAGAGTAGACAGAAGAAAATAATCAACTCAGGACTTAAATCAGTGAAATAAAACAAAAAGCACTTCAAAGAATCAGTGAATCAAAGAGATTGTTCTTTGAGAAAATCAACAAGATAGACAAAGCCTTATCTAAGCCAACTAGAAGGCAAAGAAATACTACACAAATAAAAAAACAGAAATGAAACACAGGACAAAATAAGAGATACCAATACCATCCAAAGGATTGTGAATTTCCATCTTTACTAAAATATACGTAAAAAGCTGCTTGAAAAGGAATTCTAGACAGAAAAGTACAGAGTTTAGTACAGTCACTTGGTAGCCACAAATTTTTTTCTAGATGGGTTTGCAGTGACCAAGGTACCTCAGAGAGCAGTAAAAACTGTGCTGCTTTTTAAAAACAATGTGGCAGCTTCCTGGTTCACCAGCATGAACAGCTCTGGCTCTTTTAGGATGTTTGGCTATTAAACATTTAAATGTGGTTTGTGGACAGCATATTGCAAGTTACTTGGTGGCAGCATAGGCCAGCTGGTTATCAGAGTTGAGGTGATGAGGATAACTCCCACCCAGCAATCTCAGGCACTAACAAACTTTCACCATGTTGGACTGTGGGGAGCAACCAAGAAGTACCATATCTACTCTATTAATGCCACAGCTTGAGTTTTTAAGAAGCACTTAGCATTTCAAGAAGTACACCTGGACAGTAAAGAATTACACATACACAGTAGGACAAATTCAGACATAAAAGACCTCTTAATGGGTAACAGTTTTATATAAATGTATGTAGGCTTGGAAGAGAGAAGAAAAAGAATATAGACAGTTATAAAAAGAAGTAAATGTTTTTTTTTAAGAAAAGGTAAAGTCTTTAAAGAGACAGAGTACAGATATTCATAGATTAAAAAGATAAAGATTAAGCCATGTAAAGATGGACAATTCACAGAGTCTGGATGATTATTGTGTTTGCTTTGTATTTTTTGACTGTGAAGGAGCTAAGTACAGAGAGACATTTCATTGTATGATCTGCTAAGCTGAACCAGCATGTATTTTAAAAAGGTATCATGAAATTCAGATTTGGGTCTAAGGATATGTTGCTTTGGAAAAGAGGTTCTTCTTTTGTTTACACAGAGGATGAGAACCTGTTGATTCATTACAGGCTAATGTGGTTTGATGGCCCAAGAACCCCTGAAAGGTCACCATGAACACCCCCAAAATTTACTTCACCTGATAAATAGCAAGAAGAACTTTGGACAAAATTGTACCCATATTCCCAAATATTTTTTATAAATGCTTCTTTACATTTAAAGGAGAATATGCTATAGAGATTTGCATTGGTATAGATCTTGGTTTATTGATTCAAATTTAAGATCAATTTTGCTATACTATGTATATGTATTTCTGCTCTTGATTAAAGTATTGTTGCTCCAAAGCTACAGAGAAACCCTGTCTCAAAAAACCAAAAAAAAATAAAGTATTGTGTTTGTCTAGCTCATTTAAAATATAATGCATGAATAAGAAATATACATTTATAGATAATCATCTATAATAGTCAAACTTGTAGTCATGTTAGTAGGCTTTCTAGATATATAGAGATATATTTCAGTTAGTTAGGTTATTCTTCAAATCTTTCAGAGACCTTCAGAATATGGCATTTAAAATATTTTAAGAGCTTAAGACTTTTCATGAGAATGAGACACATCTGCTCCTGGCAGCACCAAGCTACTTCAAGAAGAAGATGGGCATTGAAGAGGCTCCTTATGGAGTTGGTTAGCCATTTGTCAAGAAACAGCTCTTGCCTAGACTGATTGATAAACTGGAAATGCAGTACCCACAAAGAAATGACTGCTAAATTTGTATAAAGGTGAGACAATCCTTTGGGGTTCCTGCTACATAAAAGATACTGCTAGACATCCTACAGTACACAGAAGAAGTGACTGACAAACTGCCAATATAGGCAGAAGTGTCTTTGAAATTTCGTGCTTTATGGAAAAGTCTGCTGGATACTATGGGCCTGCAGGCTGAAGATTGGATGCCCCAACGATACAGAAGAACTGTCCAAACAGCGAGAAGTCTCTGTCAATTCTAGAATTTTAGAAGTTTCTTACAATGTACTTCCTGTTTACTTGGGTAATATTGTATCCTTCTGGAGACTTAGATGGAATTGAAGAATAGACAGTTATAATTATAGTATTCCTTAGTTATGATCAAAATAAAATAGATATAAATTTTAACTATAATTCTTGCTTGATACCTGCTTTGCTATGTATAATTTTACTATGTTAAAGTTAAAGTCTTCGTTTTTGTTTAAACAGAAAAGTGGGAATGGTATGGGAGGTCCTTGTGTCTATGTGTTGCTTTTATTTGTTAATGAATAAAGAAACTGCTTTGGATCTATAGCAGGGCAGAACTTAGGTAGGTGGGAAAAACTAAATGGCATGCTGGGAGAAAGGAAGGAGAGTGAGAGAGATGTCATGGAACTGCTACCAGAGTCAGAAATGCTTAATTTTGTAGGTAAGCCACTTCCACATGGTGAAACACAGATTAATGGAGATGGGTTAAATTAATATGTAAGAGTTAGTTAGTTAGAGCTAAAGGGCCAAATAGTGATTTAAATAATATGGTTTCTGTGTCATTATTTTGGGGCTGAGCAGTCAGAAATAACTAGCAACTTCTGACAACAAAAGATCATTGGGCCATACTTTTAAAACCCACAAATTGGAAAAAATTAAATATTTTCCTTACTATGCATCCTGTACAACATAAGCTATCATTGCTGTTTTTTATCTTAGCCACTTTTACAGGTGTAAAATGGAATCTCAGAGTAATTTTGATTTGAATTTCCCTGATGTCTAAAGATATTGAAAAATTTCTTAAGTGTCTTTCAGACATTTGAAGTTTTTCTATTGAGAATTCTATGTTTAGAGCTATACCACATTTTAAATTTGATTATTTGATATTTTGATGTCTAATTACTTGAGTTCTTTATATATTTTGAAGATTAGTCCTCTGTCTGATCTGGGATTGGTAAAGATGTTTTCCCATTCAGCAAGCTGCCTTTTTGCCTTATTAACTGTGTCCTTTGCTTTATAGAAGCTTCTCAGTTTCAGAAGGTCCCATTTTTTTAAGGGTTGCTCTCAGGGTCTATGCTACTGGGGTTATATTTAGGAAGTGGTCTTCTGTGTCTATGCATTGAAGGCTACTTACCTCTTTCTCTTCTGTCAGGTTTAGTGTGGTCAGATTTATATCGAGGTCTTTAATTCATTTGGACTTGAGTTTTGTGCATGGGAATAGGTATGGATTTATTTGCATTCTTCTACATGAGGGCATCTGGTTATACAAGCACCATTTGTTGAAGATGCTTTCTTTTTCTCTATTGTATAATTTTAGCTTCTTCATCAAAAATCAGGTGTTCATGGGTGTGTGGATTAATATCTGGGTATTTGATTTGATTACACTGGCAACCTCTCTGTTTTCATGCCAATACCAAGCTTTTTCATTACTATAGCTCTGTAATAGAACTTGATATCAGGGATGGTGATCTGGAAATTCCTTTATTATACAGAATTTTGTATTGGTTATTCTGGGATTTTTGTTTTTTCATATGAAGTTGATTATTGTTCTTTAAAGGTCTGTGAAGAATTATGTGGGGATTTTGAGGGGGACTGCATTGAATCTAAACATTGCTTTAGGTATGATAGCTTTTTTCATTATGTTGATCCTACCTATCAAGAGCCTGGAAGATCTTTCCATTTTCTGGTATCTTCTTCAATTTCTTTCTTCAAAGACTTAAAGTTTTTGTTGAACATATCTTTCACTTCTTTGGTCAGTGTTACCCCAAGATATTTTGTTTCTTCTGGTTATTGTGAAAGGCAAGGTTTCTCTGATTTCTTTCTCAGTCCCTATACCATTTGTATATAGGAAGCTACTGCTTTTTTTGAGTAGATCTTTATCCTGAAACATTACAGATGGTGTTTATCCATTGTAGGAGTTCCCTCATCAAAATTTTGGGGTTACTTATGTACACTATCATATCATTTGTGAATAGCAAACCTTTGTCTTCTTCCTTTCCAATTTGAATCCCCTTGATTCCTTTCATTGTCTAATTGCTCTAGCTAGCTAGAACTTTAAGACTCATGTTGAATGGATATGGAGAGAGAGGACAGCAAAAGCAATTCCTAATTTTAGTGGAATCGCTTTGAGGTTCTCTCCATTTAATTTGACTTTGACTCTCAGCTTGCTATATATTGCTTTTATTAAGTTTAGATATGTTCCTTGTATCCTTGATCTTTCCAAGACCTTTATCATAAAGGGGTATTGGATTTTGTCGAATACTTTTCCAGCATCTAATGAAATGATAATATGGTTTTTATCTTTCATTTTATTAATATGATGGATTACATTGATAGATTTTCATATGTTGAAAATATCTGCATCTCTGCATCTCTGGAATGAAGCCAACTTGATCGTGTGGATGATTTTTTATGTGTTCTTTGATTAGGTTTGTCAGTGTTTTGATGAGTATTTTTACATCAGTGTTCATGAAGGATATTGGTCTGTAATTCTTGTTCCTGGTTGAGTCTTTATGTGATTTTGGTATCAGCCTCATTGAAAGAGTTTGGCAATATTTCTTCAGTTTCTATTATGTGCAACAATATGAAAAGTATAGGTATTAGTTCTTCTCTGAAGTTCTGGTGGAATTCTGGGCTTAAATCTTTGGGCCCTGGGCTTTTATATTGGGAGGCTTTTGATGACAACTTCTATTTCCTGGCAGTTTATAGGTCTATTTAAATTGTTCACCTGTACTTCATGTTTGGTATGTGGTACCTATTCAGAAAATTGTCCATTTCTTTTACATTTTCCAATTTTGTGGAGTACAGGCTTTTGTAGTATGACTTAATGATTCCCTGGATTCCCTCAGTATCTGTTGTTATGTCTCCCTTCTCATTTCTGATTATGTTAATTTGGATATTCTTTCTCTGCTCTTTGATTAATTTAGATAAGGGTTTGTCTATCTTGTTGTTTTTCTCAAAGAAACAGCTATTTGTTTAATCATTGCATATTCTTCTGATTATTCTTTTAAACTCTTTGTCTAGGATTTCATTGACTACACTCCCATTGCCATAGGTTATTGTGGAATTGGTTATTTTTTAGAATGTGTATGGACTCTGTAATTTTTTTGATGTCTTAAACTTCTAAGTTTCTTTGGATATTCCATTTCTGGAATTAGTTCCTTGCATTTCTATATCAAAATTATCTATGTGTTTTAGTTTTAGTTTTACAGTTCCAAGCATGACTAGGATAGGTTAAAGAATTAAATTAAGAGCACTATTCTTTGCATATTTAAGAACAAATGTGCATAAATGTGGTTATTTAAAAAAAATTAAAACTTAACCATTCTGTTCCAAAATAGTCATTATAACTGAAGAGATGAAGGAAGGGATGGGTCCAGAGGTTGGAGGCCATAAGACATCAAAGCAGAGGTACAGCAGGCAGAGAAGTTACACAGAGAAATACCATCTGAACAGTCCTCAATCTGAGTCTCACTTTTTACATATGTTAGATAACAGTTACCCCCTAACCTCCACACACTAAATTAAGTTGGATGTGGGGGGATAAAAGTAAGAAACTTTATGTGTGTTTCTGATATTAAATCACATTTTGTGAAACTGAAATGAGACTCTTTCAATGTTTGTGATACTATTTAGTTAATTAAAATTTTCAATTTGCCTTGCAAAATAATACTAGGCAACAGGATAAAAGACCACTTTTACCTATTATTTTACTGAAGTTAAAATCTCCAAGAATTGAAAGAAAAGGTTTGTAGTGGTATATTATTTGTGTTTTAATAAATAAATGTTGTCAGAAGGTCAGAGCAAAACAGCCACACTAGTCAGCCATCCAAGCCAGGAAGTGATTACATACACCTCTAATCCCAGCAGCAACAATAGTTATCCACAGAAACCAGGCAGTGGTGGTGCACACCTTTAATCACAGATTTTATGAGGAAAGTATTACCCTGATGCTTAAACCACATAAAGACTTAACAAAGAAAAGGAATGACAGACCAGTTTTTCTTATGAACATACATGTAAAATGTTCAGTATAATACTTGCAAACCAAATTTAACAACATATCATGCACCATGGTAATCTAGATTCTGTCTCAAAAATGCAAGGATGGGTCAACAACTGAAGGAGATCAAGGGGTTACAAACTGAATAGGAAGAAGTCAATAGTTTATTGCAGATGATAAAGTAGTTTACCTAACTGGCCTTAAAAAATACATCAAGGAAACTGCAGCTGTTAAACACTTTCAGCAGTGTAGCTGGATACAGAAATAACCCACAAACATCAGTAGTCCTCTATATGCAAATGGCAAACAAACTGAGAATAAATCCAGGATAACAACATCTTTTACAATATTCTCAAATCATATAAAATATCTTGAGGTAACTCTAATCAAGTAAATAAAAGTTGTGTGTGATAAAAACTTTAAGATATTGGAGAAAATATCTGAAGAAGATATCAGGAGATGGAAAGATCTCATATGTTCTTGGATTGATAAAATTAACATATTAAACAAGGCCATCCTACTAAAAGCAATTTACATATTCAAGGAAATCCCCATCAGAATTATAACACAATTCTTCACATAACCTGAGAGGGAAAAAAAACTTTAGGAAGTATCATTAAACACTATTCCCAAATTCAACATGTACTACAAAACCATAATAATTTTAAAATACAGCATGGAATTATCATAAAAACAGACATGCTGATAAGGGAATTGAATTGAAGATGGATATAAATTTATACAGCTAACGATACCTGATTTTTGTAAGGAAGATAGGAACACACACTGGAAATTAATGCCATATTCTTCAAATAGTGCTGATCAAACTGGGTGACTGCATGCAAATGAATCTAAATAAACCCATGCTTATCACCTTGCACAAAACTCAACTTTAAATGAGTCAAATACCTCAATATAAACTAGATACACTCAACCTGATAGAAGGAAAAGTGGGGAACAGTCTTGAATGCATTGGCACAGAAGACAAGTTACTGAACAGAAAATCATTATAACAGGCAGTAAGATCATTAAGTAATAAATAAGACTTCATGAAACTGAAAAACTTCTACCAGGCAAAGGACACTGTTATTCTGACAGGGTAGTAGCCTACAGAATGGGATAATACTTTCACCAACTACAGATCTGGTAGATAGAGGATAAATACCCAAAGTATATTTAGAATTTAGGAAACTAGATATTAAGAAAACAATAACTCAAGTAAAATTGGGATACAGCTTTAAATTGAGAATTCTCAATAAAGGAAAACCAAATATTGGAGTAACACTTAAAGAAGTGTTCAACATCTTTAGCCATCAGGGTAATACAAAGCACAACCACTCTTAGATATAAACCTAACCTCTATCTACCACAAGAAACCTTGCTCAGGCATATTTATTGCTGCTTTATACATAATATCCAGAAACTGGAAAGTGGATGTCTTACAATAGAAGAATATGTAAAGAAATTGTGGAATATTTATACAGTGGATTATTACTCAGCCATTAAAAATGAGATGAAATTTGCAAGCAAATAGGTGGAACTAGAAAAATTACAGAGTAAGATATCCCAGACAGAGAAAGAAAACTATGGTATGCATTGACTTATATTTGGATATTGGATGATAAATCAATAATAACAAAACTACAATTCATCACACCACAGAGAGTAAGAATACAGTAAAGCATTAAATGGTACAGAGTTCTTGTTTGAAAAGAGACAGAGTAGATTTTTGTGGATAGATGTGCTTGGGAACTAGAACAAGAGAACCAAGTTGGGAATAGGAGAGAAGCAAATAAAGAACAGTATAGGGGAAAAGAAACTATTAATATTAATGGTCATTTGAGGGATAGTTTCTAAAATATGTACTTACATGAAGGTTATATAAAGGAAATTGTACAATAATGAGGGAGACAAATTCCCAACTAGATATCTCTTGCCACCAAATGAAGCTTCTAGTAATAGAATTAGGTGGCATCTAGTTGAACTGTTGGCCAAAGTGGTACCAAGGGAATCCCCAGATGTTTCCAAGACTCTAAGTTATTCTCCACAAACTGAAAGCAAGTTTGCCTTGCAGAAGACAACCCTTACACAACACTTAGAACATTCAAAATCAAGTTGGTCTTTCAACCCCAAATTCTAGTATCTTTGGTATGGGAAGGTAGTTGACAAGCTACCATGTACAGCCACAATCCCTTTGAGCTTAGTGATGACCACTCATATGTAGTTGATAGTCAATTTAATGTCTTTATTTCAGCCAGATGGGATCATATCCAAACATTCAAAGATTTAGCTATGATTCAGAATGTCCATAACAAGTTGTTTTTGAAGGCAAGTCTATGTCATGGCATCTCTCATCAGTTTCATGGGGGGAAGGTTCGGCTTCATGTAAGGAAGCAATATGACCAAAGCTAGGATAAGTTTTCAGCTGTAGGAGGTTCTGCACAAGCAGGATAGGACATACTAAACTTTAGTTCTTAAAATAATTTGGGTAATTTTCCATTGGATGTTCAATCAAGAAGATCAAATTCTAGTTAAACTTTAAATGGTTTCAGAAAATATACAAGATGGATGAAACTTTTCATTTTCTTGCCCTGGCCCACAGGGACCTTGGGTAAAACTAAATATTGTTAGTCTAAAAAATGTAGTAATAAAATGGTTCCTAATGGCATGTTGTTATATTCATAGATCAGTGCCTTCCTCAATAATCACTATAGAAGTTTCCTCCTGCTAAAGATGGGAACAAATAACAGAGAACAACAGCCAACCATTATTTAGAGTAAGACCTTGGATCATTCAACCTTAAATGAGATCTCTTGTTCTAATTTCTCCCCTAAGGACTCTAGAAACACCATGAAAGAAGATTCAGAAAGAGTGTAAAAGCCAGAGGTGATGGGAGACACCAAAAACCCCCAAGAACTTCTAAATCAACCTGGTCAAAGCTCATATGAATGCATGAAAACTCAGGCTGTATCTTCTGAGTATATATTATGGCTTCCAAATTAGTGTTTTAATGGGATTTCTTGGTATATGAACTAGTGTATCTCTGATTATTGTGCTATGCTATCTCCTGGGCTCTTTTTATTTTCTTTGTCTGACTTGTGCAAATCTCATAGGATAGTTTTTGTTTTGTCTTACTATATTTTATTTTGTCAATCTTTATTATTATCATTTAAAATTTATTCTTTCTAGAACCTGGATGGGATGGGAAATGTAAAGGAACAGTGAAGAGTCTCCCCTCTCTTTCTCTGTGTGTATGTGTGTGTTGTGGGTGCCCTAATCAGGGTATAATATGTGAGAAGACTTTATTTTCAATAATTAAAAAAGATGAATAAAATTTAATTTTGAAGCTTAGAATTTTCATTGGCTCTGAAATCAATGCAAATAAACTTAAATTTATGGTTCAAGAACTGAGTTTTGCAATTTATGAACAAGTAGTGACTCTCTATTCATTTAGATGCTTTTTCATTTCTCTTTGCAGTGTTTTATAGTAGAACAAAGTCCAAAAGCAGCCTTATTCATATCCTTAATTTATGACAAAACTGCCCAAAAATATCAGTAGGAAAAGACAGTATTTTCAGTAAATGGTGTCTGAAACATAGGTAGCTAAAATGTAAAAGAAGAGTATCCTCATTTATCAACCTCATACAAATGAAAACATTAAATAAAAGTAGATTACAGAAACTTTTGTGAGAAGAATTATTGATTTCTTAGAAAATTATGCCAAAACTTTTGCATGACAGTTGTTAGACAAGAGATGTTTAATAACTAATTCATTAATTGGTTGATTAAAATTAAAGAATGAAATAATTAGATTTAAACATTGTAAGTAATAAATAGATTTCATTAAAGCATGAAAATAGCTATGGTGAGAAAAACTGCTAAGAAAAGGAAATTTCAAGATACAGATCAAGAGAATGTTTTTCATGAAGGTGTCTAGCCAAAGACTTAAAATACATAAAGAAATCTGGAATAACCAAAAGTAGAAAAACAGCCAAAAAGAAAAGAGGCATAATATTTGAAAATAAATTTCATGAGATAAGGTGTGTTAAAAAAATTAATAAGAACATAGAAATGCATTCAACATAGCCCCACAGTGACCCAAATTTAAACACAGTGTAAGATCATATCAAGTTCATTTAAACAACTAGCAGTATAATTGATGATCATGGCACATGACCAATTCATATGCATTGTGATGATGACAAATGGTTCAGTCACTTCAGAAAGCACCATGTCTCTATTTGAAGGTAAACTTCTGTAGTGAAAGACTGCTTGTTAATTTCCAGCCACCCAGACCAGTAAACCACACAGAAACTCTGTTAATTAAAACACTTCTTGGCTTATTATCTCATATATCTTAAATTAACCCATTTTTATTAATCTATGTATTGCTATGAGGCTTGTGGTTTACAGGTAATGTTCTGGCATCTGTCTCCTTCGGCAGCTACTTGACGTCTCCAAGACTCTGCCTACTCTCTCTATATATCAGATTTTCCTCCTGTCTATATTATGCCCTGCTATAGGTCCATAGCAGTTTATATATTAGCCAGTGGTAATAAAACACATGGCAATATTCTCAGCATACAGGGGGGAATCCCACATCAAACTTCTATTTACCATGTTATTCTAGATAAACCATAAATATGTTTATACAGGATATCTACATATTTAAGAACAGAAGCCTAGCTCACAAACTATTTTGTAGACAGGAGAAATCAAACTTACTAGGAAGATAAATTTATTCAATTTTTTTTGAGAAAAGGTGCTCAGCCATTTTCTTTGCCCCTTTATTCATAATAGTTAAGAAATAAAAACAATGCAAATATCCTTCAACCAATGTATAGATGACAAAAAATGTACTACATATACACTATGGAATGATATTCAACTGTAAAGAAAAATGAAACCATGAAGTTTGTAGGTACATTAATAGAACTATAAAAGATTATATTGAATGAGGTAATCCTGACCCAGAAAGATGATGTCACATGTGCTTTCCCATGAGAGGCTCCTAGACCCAAATCTTCAGATGGGAGAAATATCCTGGATTAACTGCAGAAACCAGGAAAATAAAACAGATCTATTATCAGAAAAATGGTCTGGTGAGAAGCAGAGTGGTGGAACAGCAAGGTAAATATGGTCTGATCAGGTAAATGGATAGAGTCCTTGAGGGACAGGGAAGGGGGTAAACGCAGAAGAAGACAGGGGTGACAAAGGCTAATAGCAGGGTATTACTCACTGAGGTGAGTTCTCTTAACTTTTAATTTGTAATAATCTTGGACAAGTATAAATAAATATTAAAATGTTTATATTAATTATGATTTTTTTCTCATTCAGTATAATTTTTACAAATGAAATCTGATTTTTAAATTGCCAAACTTATTTCAAATCTCCCAAAAGAAGCTACATTCAAGGGTACTTATTTGTTAAAAACAAAACTCGTCTTTTTCCTTAAAAAAGTAAAAAAAATAATTGGATCCAATCAATTGGATTTCTGTTGATATTGATATTTAAAATGTTAAGGTACAGTGGGAAAAAAGCTTTCAACATTATCAAACATATAGCTTAAATACTGCTTACCTCTCTTAGATATACCAAAGAATGGGTTAATTTTTCTTACCCACTGATACAAACATATTAATCTCTGATAATAATATTCATGGTGTTTTCTATCTTTTCTGCCTTTCATTTATTGGAGACAGAATCTCACTGTGTAGCCCTGGTTGTCCTGGAACTTACTATGTGGACTAGGCTGCCCTCAAACTGACAGAGATCATCTTGCTTCTGACTCCAAAATTTGGTATTAAAAGCACTAGGCCTCACCTGCTGATTTGAAGGAAATGACCCCTATAGTAAGTGGCACTATTAGGACATGTGACTTTGTTGGAATAGATGTGGACTTGGAGGAAGTATATCACTGTGGGATTGGCTTTGAGGTCCTTTTTGCTCACACTGTGTTCAGTGTGACACACAATTTCTCCTGCTGCCTGTGATCAAGATGTACAACACTCTCCTCATTCTGCAGCACCCTATCTGCCCGAATGTCACCACCATAATAATAATGGACCAAACTAATAATTCCGTAAGCTAGCCCAAGTAAAAGTTTTCCTATATAAGAGTTGTTGTGGTCATATTGTCTTTTCACAGCAACAGAAACCTGGACTAAGACACTGGCTTATGGTGTTTTATATCTTAAGAGTAGATCTGTCTTGGTTTTTAAAGGTGTTCTGTAGTATTCTTATGCAGAATTTTTAAATAGTCATATTTTTAGTAATAGAACTTTTTAAAGAAAATACTTGAATATGTACAAAAATTAACATTTTCCACTCGAAAAGGAAGTAGAATCTGTCACAATAACATGAGATAGAGCAACATTTCCCTTCTTAACTATGAAAACTAAAATTAGACTTAGTTATAGTTACAAGACATGTAAAATTCTGATTTCTACCTAATCCAGGATTTTATTAATATATTTGGAAAATAGGAAAATACAATTTTGTTAACAGAACATTTGAAAGAAAGCTATGTAGCTATCTAATTCCCTCTGTAATATAACAGTCCTTTTATTTCCTCAAACTAAAATCTGAATTAATAACACAGACCACATGAGGAATCACAGGTAAGAGTTATAGTCATCTAGCTGTCAAAGATCAGCCTTTCCTAAGGATTAGAGCTGGCTATGTGCCAGGATTGAGGGGCACACCATGTGCCCCAGTTAGTCAGGTTTGGATACCCGTCCTTGATTAACAATAAAAGAAAATAGAGAAACAAGATTTGTTCGGAGTTGGCCCATTGTGAAAAGAGGAAAAAGATCCAGTAACACCCTGCCAGACCATCTTCAGGAACTTGATGAGCTGAAGTTTAAATAGAGTAGCACACCTGCCATCCATTTGCCATCTTTTCCCCTTCTTTAAGAAAGTCTCAAAAGCTGCAAATCTCTTTCCTAGAGAAGAGGTATCTGCCCCCACAGGGCAGGATTTAGGCTTCCTCTTCTCCTTGCCTGAGATCCTGAAAAATCCCCGGGAAATTTCATGTTCTTGAAGTGTAGTGATGAGCAAGCAGGCCTGCTTATCATCCCACCCAGCTCCCACATGGTTAGCTTTACACCCAAAATAACAACACACAAATTGTATTCTTTTAAACACTGCCTGGCCCATTAGTTCCAGCCTCTTATTGTCTAATCCTCACATCTAGATTAACCCATTTCTAATAATCTGTGTAGCACCACAAAGTGGTGTCTTACCGGTAAGGATTCAGCTTGTCTGACCTGGTGGCTGGCTCCATGGCACCTGTCCCACTGAGCAGAGGCATGGCGATTGTCTGAGCCATCTACCTCACTTCCTTCTTCCTGTTCTGTCTACTCCACCAACCTAAGGGCTGGCCTATTAAATGGGCCAAGGCAGTTTCTTTATTAACGAATGAAATCAACACAAACAGAAGATTCTCCCACATCATTGAAGGCCCATTGTTTTCATAATTTGATATCTAAAATGAAGCACACGAGTTTTTCTTTAGAATATATTCATTCCTGCTGCACAAGCCTTTTACATATTCTCCACATGAGGTTACAGGTATTTCCAGAGGAGAAGCTAGAGTTAAAAGATACAAAATTGCTTCAAATACTCTAAGCATCAAATAAAACAGTGCATGCAGTACAGATGGTATAGGCACAAGAAGAGGATACATAAACAGTTTAGTTAAATGTGATAACATACATAGAGTTTTTTGTTGTTTAAAATGTTCACTCCCCTCATTTGTTGTTCTTACTTCCTAGGAATACAGTGTCTTTGATTTTAACTCTGGTATAATATTCCAAATATATTTCACATATAAATGTTTTCTTATCTACTGAGAGTGAATAAAAAAAAATCAAGCCCCAATCACAATGGTTAATAAAGTCAATAGTGTGATTCAACGATTTCTTGTTTGAACCATTGTTGGGGAACCTTCCCGAATTTCCTTGTAGAAATCAGGACACAGGGGATGCAGAGTAAAAGATACAAATGCATACTTTATTGCAAAGCCATTGCTTTTTCTATAATACTCAGATCAGGTTCAAACAAGGTTCCCATAATTCATGAAAATAGTTTCATAAACTAGTAACTTGGTTGCAAATAATTTCAAGAGCTTTCATGCCCTAGATAATCTAAGCAAAAAGCCTGGTGCTATGGGAATAAGTCTTGCTGTAATATAATATATAAAAACACCTCATCAAAAGACAAACCACAACCTAATCAGAGCCTTTGAACTACAGTGGACATCTGTGTTCTCAAGGACTGACTATTGGCAAGGCATTCTACTGATGGGAGAGGTTTGCCTCTTCCTGACCTGGTTTGCCAAGCCAGTAAGTGAGGATGCTACCTCAAGTCACCCCTGCACAGTGTTTCTATGCAGTCCAAAACTGGCCCTCTACAACCATATCTTAATTAGGAATCCCATTGCTGTGAATCAGCACAATAATTACAGAAACACTTATGACAGAAATATATTAAGTATTTAATTGGGGTGGTTTACCCTTTCAGAGGTTTAATTCATTATAATCATGGTACAATATGGTGGCATGCAGGCAGACATGGTGCTGAAGAGAAGCTGAGAAGCCCACATCTTGACCTGCAAGTAACCTTAGTTAGTATTATACAAAATAATGGTATCTGACTTGTAAATATGGCCCTGGGTAGAGACACAACATTCTAAAATACCCAGAAGTTATAAGATCACAAGAACATACTATTATCTCTCATGTAGGAATTAATCCTGTAGAGGCTGAGAGACTGACTCCAGTTCCTACCCAGGGTTCCATAGGTGAAATGCTTCCCAGGAGCAAAGAGGATGTAAAGAATTTCTATAATAACTTCACACAGACTAGTGGATGCTCTTCATTTCATGTGCTCTTTATTGTTCTGTTTCTACATTAATAATCCTGTTTTACGTCAAATTTTTCCATGCTTCTTCTTCTAGATTCTTCTTCTAATCTAAAAACTCTTCTCCTTTAGGGACCTTGATGAGATAAGGAGATGATCCATTCACCATGGAAAAAGGTCCAAGGCCATTGGAGTAAACCTTGACCAGATGGGGGCATGTACAATGCCCAATGACAACTTTGAGACACAGATCCTTTGTTAACAGACTGGCAAGTGAAGAATTGGCATGCTTTTTCTTAATAACCTTGGTTAGATATCTGTGATTCTGACCTTGTGTCAACTGTAAAGTTTTCTTTTTACAAGAAAAGTATTTAGTCTAGTTAAACTTTTTCTGAGGTGAAAATGAGTTAATCATGTTTACTTAGCATGGCAGAATTTTAGATGTCTGTAGTCTTCGTGGAACAATAGAACTAGTTATGAAGCATGTCCCAGTATATATTCTAGGTGTCAAAGCTACATAGCTAAATGAAAAGTCATCTAGTTTACCATTCATGGAAGTGTGTTCCCATACGATTGAGATGCACTCATAAGATTACATGTGCTCATTATATGAAAATGCATGGTAGCAGGGTGATTCACAGCTGTCTTTGTATAAATCAAATTACAGGAGAAAATACATATATAATTACTTCATAACCTGCAATAGCTCATGATAAACACTCCTAACCTCTCACCCTTTTCTGTTGAGAAGCATGTAAATCAGTCTTAGGGCAGCACTTTCCTATCTGCTGGCCGAGTAAATCCAGGACACACTTGATCTCTCTCTCTCCTGAGAGTTAAGGCTCAGCAAGTTCAGACATATTGTAACTCTTGTCCTTAAGCATCTGTGAATGTCACAAATGAAGTCTCTTGGCCTGGACACTAACACTGACCAACTGCCTACAAAAGAAGATAATTGCAGGAAGACAGACTTCTAAATTTATACAAAGACCTGGTTGAGAGAACAAGGGCATTGATAGTGATTACGTTCTTGTCAGAATAATATACTGATGGTGGGAGTCATACAATATACCAATGCATAAGGAAAATTATGCTCAGTAAACTATTAACATACTGTAGTGCTGTGGGAAGAATTCCCAAGCTGTAATCTGAGGGAAAGAGCTCTTCACACAAGATGTCTGCAAAGAGACATCTTAAAACATTCAGAATGCAGTATTGCATACTGTCTTCCAGAAAACATTAAGAAGATATGCATCTCTGCTAAAAAAAAAATACTCCTCATGCCTTGCTAAGTGAGGTGTGTCCCACATGAGACAAGCATCTGTGAAGAGTGGACCCCTGAAGACTTGCTGAACTCTCACTGCATAATCTTGCAGTTGGTAGTATAATCCAAAGAGCCCTGACAAATACTTGGACAAGAAAGTGCTTCACTTGAAAGTTATTGTCCCAGAAACTTCAAGAAATATGATACATATTAAAACATGGTAAGGCGGGAAAAGAATTGCTCTTTCAGTTAGATATTTACCCAGGATCTCTTCCCACAGCACAGGTGCCTTCTACTATGTGTGCCCGTTTTCTGAGTTTTGACTCAGAAAGCAAAAGATTTTTTTTCTTTATATTTCTTTATAGTTTTTTGCACTTTTATTTATTTATTTGGTGTGGGCAGAGCATGTGTGTGGCAGAGCATTTGTGTAGATGTCAGAGGACAAATTGTAATAGTTGTTTCTACTCTTTGATTCCTAGAGCTCAAACTCAGGTCATCATACTAGAGGGAGAGTGCCTATACACTGAGTCCTCTCACTGTCCTGTCTCATTTTTTTAGATAGAGTATAGTAATGCAAGCCTAGCTGATGCTAAATTCTTGGCAATCTTCCTGCCTCAGCCTTATCAGTGCTAGGATTTCATGGGTGTGTAACCATGCCTGTCCTATGTCACTCTTTCGAGTACAATCTAAAATTCTAAGGTCACTTTCTGGGGGACATTCTGAGTGTTTTCACTCTTTCAATCACCCATCCTCAGAAATACTCAAACACATGAACACACACACACACACACACACACACACACACACACACACACACAGAGAGAGAGAGAGAGAGAGAGAGAGAGAGAGAGAGAGAGAGAGAGATTCATTGTAACCAGCCTGTGTAAAAATCTTTCATTTTGACTATCAGACTATTGAAATATTGATGCCAAGAAATTAGAATTCCCATAGTAGTCTCTTTCTGGGAGAAGAAAAGGATAAATATCTGGGGAGATGGAGGAGAAATGTTGAGAAGAGACTACCCTGCTCTAAGTCATTTTCTATTATGTAAAACTGGATTTTCATGCTGTGCCTTGCCCTGAATGAGTCCATTTTGCAAGCAACCTTGTGCTCCATTTTGACGATGGCAGGTGCTTGCACTCCTGAGAGTACAGGCAAACAACACCTTGTGACTAGCATAAGGTCTCCAACTCAGGAAAAATGACTTTAACTCAGTTACAAGTGCTTAATTAACATATCAAATCAGACAATGATTGCCAGGTTCTCCCAGCATTCCCCAGAATCATAACTAACCATTGATGAGTCCTGGCTCTTCTCAACACTTCTTATCCCTACTCCCTACCAAACTCTCCAACCACTGATCTGGGTTTCTGTTTCCTTTCCCCCATCTTTTCTTCCCTGTATAACCTTATCTATTTGGGACACACAGTCTTTTGCCTCGTGTTCTTCAAGTTCACAGATACTCTCTTTGCTTCCTCTCTCTTCTCTTCCTCCCTTTCCTCCAAATTTTGTCCCAGTTCAGTCTGGATAAATCAAGAACCCTCTGGCTATTCTTTCACTCATATCTACAAAAACCTTCTCCTCCACTATACCTATGAGAATAATTTTTCCCTCAGTCTACTAACAGCTTTCACGCAGTTTGTCAGTCACTTCTTTCTGTGTCATGTAGAATGTCTGACAGTTTCTTTCATGAAACGAGGATCCTAAAGTAATGTCTCACCTTTTTTAGGTAAGTTAAACATTCTGTTAAATCCAACACTCCTTTGGGTAAAGGTTTTGAAGAAATCAGGAATACAAGAAACATATCTAAAATAGTAAAAGCAATATACAGCAAGGCAACAGCCAATATCAAATTAAATGGAGAGGAACTCAAAGCGATTGCACTAAAATCAGGAACAAGACATATATCCATATCCATTCAACATAGTTCTTTAAGTTCTAGCTAGACTAATGAAACAATGAATGGAAATCAAGGGAATGAAATTTGGATAAAAAGAAGTCAATTTTTTCTATTCACAGATAATATGGTTATATACATAAGTCACCCCCAAGAATTTTACCAGGAAACTCTTACAGCTAAAAAACACCTTCAGAAGTGTGGCAGGATACAAGATCAACTCAAAAAAAGTCAGTAGCGCTCCTATATACAAATTATAAAGGTACTGAGAAAGAAATCAGTACCTTATTCACAATAACCAAAAATAACATAAGATATCTCAGGGTAACACTAACCAAAGAAGTGAAAGACCTGTTTAATAAGAACTTTGAGTCTTTGCAGAAAAAAAATTGAAGAAGATATCAGAAAATGGAAAGGTCTCCTATGTTCTTAGATAGGTAGGATCAAAAGAATAAAAATGGCAATCCTACCAAAATCTATAGATTCTATTGAGTCTATATGAATCTATAGCAATCTATAGATTCAACTCAATCCTGATCAAAATGCCAGCACAATTCTTCACAGACCTTGAAAGAACAATAATCAACTACATATGGAAAAACAAAAAACCCAGGATAGCCAAAACAATCCTGGATCAGAGAGGAGTCTCCGGAGGGATCACCATCACTGAAAAGTTCTATTATAAAGCTACAGTAATGAAAACAGCTTGGTATTGGCATAAAATAGAGAGATTGACCAATGGAATAAATCAAAGAATCAAATATTTATTCACACACCTATAAACACATGAATTTTGATGAAGAAGCTAAAATTATACAATAGAAAAAAGAAAGTATCCTTAACAAGTGGTGCTGGCATAACTAGATGTCAGCATATAGAAAAATGCAAATAGATCCATACCTATTCCCATGCACAAAACTCAAATTCAAATGTATTAAAGACTTCAATATAAATCTTAACAAACTAAACGTGACAGAAGAGTAAGTGGAAAGTAGCCTTCAATGCATGCACATAGAAGACCACTTCCTAAACACAATGTCAGTAGCACAAACATTGAAAGCAACAATAAAAAATGGGACCTCCTGAAACTGAGAAGTTTCTGTAAAGCAAAGGACACAGTCAACAAGACAAAAAGGCACCCTACTCAATGGGAAAAGTTCTTCAACAACTCCATATCAGACAGAGGACTGATCTTCAATATATATAAAGAACTCAAATAATTAGACATCAAATATCAAATAATCCAATTAAAAATGGTTTATAGAACTAAATGGAGAATTCTCAATATAAGAATTTCAAATGTCTAAAAGACAAATAAATGTTCAACATCCTTAGCCATTTGGAAAATGCAAATCAAAACAACTCTGAGATTCCATATTATATCTGTAAGAATGACTAAGGTCAAAAACAACAAAGATAGTTTATGCTGGACAGGATGTAGAGAAAGGGGAAATTTTAGATTTTCCAATTTTGTGGAGTATAGGTTTTAAAAGAATGGGCTAATGATCATGTGGATTGTCTTGGTGTCTCTTATTATGTCTTTTATTTTCATTTCTATGTTTTATTTGTATAGTATTTCTTTGCCTTTTATTTGGTTCAGATAAAGTTCTGGTGTCTGTCCCTTGCAGAGCTAAATGGCTTCTGCTTGACTCTGCCTTCTTTCTCCCAGCATTCAGTTTAGTTTTCCCTGCCTAGCTCTACTCTTTTGCCCTTGGTCAAGACACTTTCTTTATTCATTAACCAATAAAAGCACCAAATATATAGAAGGACCTCCCACACCTGGTCTCCATCATCTTCATAAAATTATGTTTAAAGTTGATTTCTTTTGCTTCTTCTGGGTTAGTATGATCAAGTCTTCCTGCTGTGTGACCACTGGGTTCTGATGTTACCATGTTGCTCTTTATGTTGTTGGATGAATTCTTGTGTTGGTTCCTACTCATCTCTTTCAGTTGATTCCGGCAGTGTCTTTGTGACTTGGTCTAATCTTTGCAGTGGCTGTCTGAGTCTTTAGGAATTGTTCTTAATCAACTCTGTACTGTCAATGTCTGTGTCTCAGGGAGCCACTGAGGTCTCTTTTAGCCTGATCTCTTGGTCTTCTCTCCTGGTTCACTCTCTTGGTTCACTCTGTACAGTCACAGATTGTGATTTATAGAATTCCTCTCTTGATCCTCTTTCTTGGTCTTCTCTCTTGGTTCTCTCTCAGTCCTCTCAGCAGGCAATTCTTTTGCTTGCTGGCTATATAACCTGAGGCAGGTGGGGCACGGGCATAGGGTTTTGCCCCACTATGGAGGTTCTACAGAGTGTATTGTCCCACTGGGTGGTTGGTCACTCATCTCTTGGTCCTTTCAGTGTTGTGGCTGGTTGTGTTTTCGAGTTCCACTCTGGTTACAGGAGGTTAGTTGAGTTTGGGAGTGGGATATAGAGGGGTTTTGGTGCATGGAGGTGGATATTGGGGCAGCCTACCTACAGAAAGCTCTCCTGCTTGCTGGCTAGATAAGCCAGCCCATTTGGAGGAGGGGACCAGGGTTTTCCACACTGTAGATGTCCTAGGAAGTGGGGTGTCCTGTAGATGTCCTAGGAAGTGGGGTGTCATACTGCATGGCTAGTTACTCACCCCTTGGTCCTGTGGGCAATGTAGCAAGCTGTGTTTCAGAGTTTCACCAATGTTGCAGGAGAATAGGTGAGGTTGAGGGCAGGATTTAGCTTGTAGCTTGCAGGGTCTGATCGACAGGGGTGGGTATTGGGGCAGCCTACATGCAGGAAACTCTCCTGCTGGCTGGCTAAAGAAGTCAAGGAAGTAGGGGTAGGGGCCCAGGTTTTACTTCACTGTGGAGGTTCTAGAGTGAGGTGTCCTACCCCGTGGCTGGTCACTCATCTCTTGGTCCCCTCTGTTTTGGAGCAAGTTGTATTTTTCTATATATAACATTTTCTTTGACCTATTTCTTAATTGTATTTTCAATGACTGAGAGAGATTATTTCATATCTTGTATTCTGTTGGTGAAGCATGTTCCTGTTCAAGATCATTCATTATTCATTTCCAGAATTCCCTAAGATTGCACTTTCTTTATTGCTCCTATTTCCATTTTCAGATCTTGAACAGTTTTATTCTTTTCCTTCAATTGTTTATTTATAGTTTCTTGGCATTCTTTAAGAGATTCATTCATTTTGTCCAATTGCTTGTTTGTGTTTTCCTGACTTTCCTTTAGGGATTTATTGGTTTTCTTTTTTCAGAACTCTATCATCTTCTTACAGTTAGTTTTTAAATTCTTTTTCTTATGCTACAGCAGTGTTGCAATTTACAAGGCCTGCTGTGGTAGGATAGGTAGACTCTGGTGGAGACATTTTGCCCTGATTGTTATTGATTTTGTTCTGATTCTGGCATCTAGTCATCTGTGTTTGGGGTGATTATTGGACTAGATGCAGATTTCTGGTTTTATGAACTTTAGGAGGATATTTTGTTTTTGTTTCCTCTCTGGATTTTAGGGAATTGTTGGAAACTAAGGGAAGGAGAATACAGAGATCACAAGCCTGTGAGATCCTCAAGAATCATGGATGGGGTGGGAGAGGAAGCTCCCCCTGGTGTTCTGTTGCAGGACTAGGGACTACCCTGAAGATTCAAATGGTAAACAGAGATAATGGGGAAGGTCTTGGGGTGGGTGGCCTGCCAGGTCTTTTGGTAGGCATGGATGGCTTTGAAAAGAAAATATCTGCCTGAGTTGTGGATTGAGATACAGCAATCATGGAACCTGGGATGGTTAACTGAGGATTGAGTCTATTGGAAGATGGATAGTAGGGATGTTCTGAAAGTGAATGGCCTAATTAGTCTCATGAAATATGTGGCATGTGGTTGAACAAGGGGTGTCTGCCTGAACTCAAAATGTAGTATTTTTAAATAAAAACAACAAAATGAGAAAATTAGAAGAAAATTGCTGACAAAAAAAGCTTAGTGTTATACTACTGGTCTAGCATTCTTGAGGACCTCAACTTGATCTCCATTGCCTTTCCCATTAGTTGAGGAAGTTTCCTAAATATATCGGTTTCTTGTAGTTGCTACTATAACTAATTACAAGCAGTAGCTCAAAACAATAAAAACATCACTCTCAGGTACAGCTACAAATTCCACTCTAAAATTTATATTTTTAATAGTTCATTGAGAATTTAACATAATGTATTTTGATCATATTATTGACCTCAATTTTCCACAGGTCATGCTCTCTGTCCTTAACTCCATATTCAACTATCTTTGAGTTGTTGTCTTCTCTTTCTGTTTCTCTTCCTCTTCTTTCTACTTCTCCTTTTCCCCCATTGTGTCAAGCTCAGGTTGCCTAATTACTTGTGGGAGTGGAACCTGAACTGGAGTTGGTTTCCCTCTCCCAGGTGCTATCAATGCAGTAACTCCTGCTATGCTATAATTTTGTCTGGTTAGAGCTAGTATAAGACGCATATTTCTCCAAATTTCTGCAAGTGCTTATTCTTATCACAAGTAACCCATGTGTTTATTTGAGTAATGAATATTGGTATAAACTGTATTACTTCCAGGCCATGTTTTTGTTGTTGCTGTTTGCTGTTGTTGTGGTTGTCTTCTTCCTCTTCTTCTTCTTCTTCTTCTTCTTCTTCTTCTTCTTCTTCTTCTTCTTCTTCTTCTTCTTCTTCTTCTCCTCCTCCTCCTCCTCCCCTTCTTCCTCCTCTTTTTCCCCCCCCTCTTCTTCCTCCACTTTCTCTTCTTCTTCTTCATCTTTGTCTTCTATTTACTCTTACTTTCACTTTTAAAGATTAAATCTTATTTGATAAAGTCTGAACTTGTTTCATAAACTGGACATTAAAAAGTTCTTCCAAATGTCTTAAGAGGGTTTAAAATGATCCAGGTCCCATCCAGCTTTAGCACTGGGTTGAGGGTATAAGGATGCTAGCACTCCAAGACAGGGCCTGCAAAATGGCAGTGCTGATGGCAATGTTTTAGAGAGATTGTCCAAGTCTCAGCAAGGTTAGGCCTTGCTAAAAGTCTTTGTTTTTTTCCATGAGAAACAGAAACTGAAGCGATTCCCAGAAAGCCCTTAAGTACTATCTGGCCACTCCTCAGTGCAGTAATCATATGTGAATGCTCTTGACCATTGCTGACCTGTTTCCTCTCTATGACCAAGTTCCCAGGCTAACCCAACTGGATATTCCAGAATCAGAGTTTAGTGGACATGAAAAAGATGAAGTTAAATGAAGCTACATAAGTTCAGAAAGGGAAAAAAATATTATCTCTCTCATAAGCAGATCTGACCTACAATGTGTACATGTATATATGTAAAGGGATGTAGCTAAAGTCTAGAGAAAGGAACTTTTGAAAAGACTGAGATTAGTCAAGGAAATAACCTTTAAAATTGGCAAATGAGATTATATGAAATTAAAAATTCTTTTGCCTTGCAAAGAAAATAAACACCATAATTAAAGATAGCCTACATAATAGGAGAAAAGTCTTTCTCAGATAGCTTAATCATATTGAGAATGTATAAAAATTCCAAAATTAAATACCTCCAACTCTAAATCTTCCAATGCGTGAGTTAATGAACTGAACAGATAGACATCAAATGGAGAAACAAAAACATCCAATAAAGTTTATATTTTTAAAAAATTAAATTAAATTATTTTTTTAAAAAAGAATGATTTTTTTCTCATTTTATATAAAAATCCCAGTTCCCACACCATCCTCTCCTCCCACTCCATCTACCTTTCCCCATTTACTCCTCAGAGAGGGTGAGGCTTCCCAAGGGAAGTCACCAAAGTCTAGCCCATTGCTTTGGGGCAGGATCAAGGTCCTCCCCACTATATTTAGGCTGAGCAAGGTATCCCTCCAAAGAGAATAGGTTCCAAAAAGCCAGCACAAACAATAGGGATAAATCCTGGTCTCACTGCAGTGGCTACACCATCTTACTCAGCCATACATCTGGTCATCCACATTTAGAGGGCCTAGTTTGGTCCTATGCTGGCTTCCTCACCATCAGGCTGGAGTTGGTAAGCTCTTATTAGCTCATTTAAGTTGTTTTAGTGTTGTTACAATCATGGTATTGACCTCTTTGTTCATATTCTCCCTTCTTCCACTCTTCAGTTGGAATTTGGGAGCTCAGCTCAGTGCTCCATGGTGGATATCTGCATTTGCTTCCATCAGATTTTAGATGAAGATTCTATGGTGCTGTTTAAAGTAGTCATCAATCTGACTACAGAGCAAGGCCAATTCAGTCACCCTCTCCATTATAGCTTAGAGTATTATCTGTGGCCATCTTTGTGGATTCCTGGGAATTTCACTAGTGACAAGTTTCTTGCTAGCTTCTTTTTTTTTTCCTTGTAAAGCGAACATTTATTTGTGATGCCTCGCTTACAGTTTCAGAGGTTTAGTCCACTATGATCACGTCAGGGAGCATGGTGGTATACAGACAGACATAGTACTAGCTACATCTTGATCAGAAGACAACAGGAAGTGAACATAAGCACTAGGTGTGGCTTGGTATATATGCTAACTCCAAACCCAATCCCACAGTAACTTACTTCCTCCAATAAGGCCATACCTACTACAACAAAGCCATACCTTCTCATAGTGCCATTCCCTCTGAGCTTATGGGCACCAATTACATTCAAATTATCACCACTACTAATTGCATTTGTCCCATCTAAAGGATGAAAAGTTATGTTAGAAATCATTTGAGTGTGTGTTAACAAATATAGTAGCAGCCATCCACATGTAAGCACTGAATACATTGCGAGGGAAAAGGGCACTGAAACCTTTGAAATGTAGAATCAAGGAGTTGAGTTTTTCCTTCATTTTCTTTTATCTTAATGTATTTTTTCTTCTTTAAGGAAATCCGTTTGTTATTATAATTAATAATAGCTTACAAATTAATGGAATTCACTGTGATACTTCTATAGAAGCATACACCATGCAATAACCATGTTGATCTAGTCTATCCCTACCTCCCACCCCATCCTTATACTCCTTTTTAGTTCCCAATGATTCCTCTTCTATTATTAAGTATGCTTATTTTTTCTTTTTTTCCTAATTATACATTTTTATTTTTATTTTTTTTCTCATGGTTTATTTTTTTATATTTAAAAATTTCCATCTCCTTCCCTCCTCCTCCCCCCTCCCTCTGGAAGGACCTTGGTCTTAGCATAGAGTGGGGAACCCTGATGGCTCCTTGGCCTTGAGAGGGAGGGAGGGGAGGTATGGGTGGAGGGAAGGGGAGGGAAGGGGGAGAAGGAGGGGAGGGAAAGGGGAGGAGGAGGGGAGGGAGGGGGGAGGAGGGGGAAGGAGATGGAAATTTTTAAATATAAAAAAATAAACCATGAGAAAAAAAAATAAAAATAAAAATGTATAATCTTGCTAGCTTCTTAATGACTCCCATACATGATATGTTTTGATCAAATCCACTCCATCATTCCCTCCTCTCCAATTATAACCCCTACTATTACATTTTCCTTCCAATATCATGTACTGCCTTAATTAAATATTTCTAACTTGAGTCCATTTAATCCAACCTCTGTATGCATTGATGAGGGAGGATGGGTAGCCTCTCATAGCCCACATACCTGACAATATTGACTCTATCCCAGAAACCATCAACTGCTAATAGCTTCTCACAGGAAGACAGGACTTCAAAAGTCTAACCACCCCCCACACACTGATCCTTGCTGGGAGTTTGCCTGGCTCAATTTTATCCAGGGTTGCACATGTAGTCCCAGCCATTTCAACATCATGTGTGTAACTGTGCTGTTATAGTTACCAAATATTGTACACAGAATACAACTCCTTCTCTGACTCTTATAGTATTCCTGTGCCTTCTTACACAATGTTCCTGAGCCTTGTGTGCTGAAGGAGCAAAATTTTGGAAGTTGCTTACAATGTACTTTCTGTTTACTTAAGTAATATATCCCTCTTTAGTCTTTGATGGAGTTGAAGAACTTATAGTTATACTTTTCCCTAGTTATGATCAAAAATAAAGTAGATGTAAGTATTATAACTGCAATTCTTGCTTGATAACTGGTTTGTTATATATAATTTTACTATGTTAAAATTAAAGCTTTTCTTTTTGTTTAAACAGAAAAGGGGAAATGGTGTAGGAGACTTTTCTGTTTATGTGTTACTTTCATTGGTGAATGAATAAAGAAACTGCCTTGGCCTTTTGATAGGGCAGAACTTAGGTAGGCAGAGAAGTTGGAACTCAATTTTGGGAGGAAAAAGGGTGGGGTGGGAGAGACACCATGAAGCCACCAGAGACAGACATGCAGAATCTTTCGTGGTAATTTACTGCCACATGGCAATACACAGATTAATAGAGATGGGTTAAATTAATATGTAAGAAGTAGCCAATAAGAAGTTACATCTAATGGGCCAAGCAGTATTTTAATTAATACAGTTTCTGTGTGATTATTTTGAGGCTAAACTAGCCAGGTGGCTGGGACAAAGAAGCAGGCTTTCCTCCTTGCAACACTTGTGGGCTGCTGGTGAAAAATAGAGATCCCATCTAGAGATGAATACTCCACAGTCTTTTATTCAAAGCATGCTGACTGTGTCTTTGTCTCTAAATTAATCTCCATTAATTAAAATCTGCTCAACTGAGAGTTGGGAGATACATAATAATATGTTAGTATAAAGATAAGAGGTCAGGAATCAGCTTATTACTGTGTCTGTTCACCACAACAATAATATTAATCATTTCCTATGACTGATGACCAAACTGTAGCCAAAATAAATTTAGGAAAGAAACAGTTTATTTGGCTTATAATTCCTGATCAAATTCCATCACTGAGTGAACTAAGGCCTTTTCCGCTTAATTCACAATATTAGGTTATGGATTCTATATTGTAGAGTGGGCATTAAATGCAACCAAAAAATAGTTTGTTACTATCAAAAAATTAGTCTTTCCATTGAACTAGTGACCATATATTGCCAAGATAGTTTTTATTATAACTCAAAGAGTTCATAGCTGAGTAAGGCTGTTTCATTTCTATTCAATTATATAATGCACAGAAACCTCTATTACTGTGAAAGATAGCCAGTAGAGACTTTGGTTCCAGGTCAGTACCTGCTTGTCTTTGCCATGTAATTATGACTAAAGTGTAAACTATCTTTACCAATAGGATCTTACCACCAAGTTTTGCAGGATAAACAGTACAAATGGCAATAGACTGCAATGTTTAGGATGTTTAGTGTGAACTTTCTGAAAAACAGCTTGAAAAATAGGTAGCTCATACATGGTCCTGGGCTTTGCAGTGGATAATTTATGGTATTTGGGAAAGCAGTATCTTACATACTATAACTCCATTTAAACTGGTTTTATATGTTTTAGGATGCTTCCACAGTAGTAAGTTACAATATGCCATATTCAAAGGGCTTTAGTATTTTTAATTTCTGCCCATATTCCTTTCTCTGCTTTATTCTGTCATTCCTACCCACCATTTTATCTCTTCTTCATACTACCAGTGTTCTTTCTCACTTCCCTTCAAAGCTTGCCCACCTAGCTTCTTACTACTTTTTTTGCCTTCTATGTGCATTTAAATGTAATCATATCCATATAAATATTCAAGTCAAGCTTCCACACAGGAGAGGAAACATGGGGCATTTATAATGCTATAGAACTATAGAAATGAACCACCATAAAAATGGACACATTAATCAACGCAATAGAACTGAGAATAAGTATGAGCCCACTCTCCTACAGCCACCTGACAAAGAGGCCAAAAATAAACATTGGAGATGAGATAATATCTTCAATAACTGGTCTGGTTATTTGCATAGTTCCATGTAGAAGAACAAAACTTAGGACTTCAGTAGCAACTCTATGTCTCAGTTTGATTCTCTCTTGCAGTGATAAAACCAACCAGGAGAGGAACTGGTTTATTTGGCCTATGGGTTCTGGTCACAGGTCATTACTGAGCAAATTAGGCAGGAATCTAGAAGTAGGAACTGAACCAGGACCGCAAAAAGTGCTGCTTATTAGATTTTTCCCTCATGTCTTGCTTAGTGTGTTTTCTTATAAATCTGGGATCACTAACCAGGAGTGGCATTTATAACAGTGGAATGGGCCTTTCTATATCAATCATTATTAAAGAAAATGACCCATAGACACCCACCCACCAGCTAATCTGATAGAGGTAATTCCCAAATTGATATTTCCTCTTCCAATGAAAACCTAGTTTTTGTCATGTGGACAATATTTTACTAGCACATTTTGATACTCTGAATCTAATAGAGGAAAAAGCAGAAAATACACTTCAATTCAAATGCACAAAAGAGGATTTTCTGAACAAGGACCCTGGTATCACAGACATTAAGATCAAAATCGACAAATTGGACCTCATGAGACTAAAGAGCAAAGAATACGATCATGATGGTAAAGAGAAAGAATGGAAAATAAACTTTACCAGCTTTACTTATGAAAGAATGTCATTATGTAGAATATATAAAACACAAAAAAACTAAATACCAAGAAATCTACCCCATTACAGAATAGAGTATAGAACTAAACTCAAATAAGCATAATATATAGTCTACAATGTTCAATGTCCTTAACCTTCAGGGAAATGCAAAATAGAACTACTTGGGATATACTTATAAGACAGTCAGAAAGTCTGAGGTCAAAAATACAAATCACAAAAAATGCTGGTGAGTAATTGGGGGAAAGGGATCACCTATTCATTGTGGCTTGGAGTGCAAAATATTACAGCCACTATGGGAGCCACTGTAAGCTTTCTCATAAAGAGAAAAATAAAAGTACCTAGGTCCCCAAGGTGTTGGTATATCTGAGACATGAGATATTTGCCGAGGGGAGTATAGATATTAGAACAAGCATAAGTAAGAATTCTATGTTGCAGGGAGCAAAGCTGGAGAGCTGGAGCCATCAAAGTCCTTGGAGGTTAAAAGCATCATATGCCAGACATAGAGTGTCAGGATTTGGTATTTTCCCTGATGGATTTCTCTCTTGCTTTGTTTTACTCTTTCCTCACCATATCTCCATCCCTATATTTCAAAATGGGAAGGTGTATTCTCTGCTGTTTGGGGGAAGATATAATTCTTTTTTAAATCTCTGTTTACTTTTAGTTATTGTTCAGGTGGTCTCAGTAAAGAGTTATCTTTATGTCTGAGAATTGACTTTCAATTTTAGAGTTTTGATTAATGTTGACACATTAAACACTTTTGGGAATTTTGACGTTGGACTCAATGTATTTTTCATTGTGATATAGGTATAAAGTTAAGAGGATCTGGAATAAAATATTGTGATTTGAATAAGAAATGGCCCAAAGTGTATATGTCTTAGCATTTTGTCCCAGAGTTGGTGCCACTGTTTTGGGGAGATGTGGAAATTCTAGGACATACTTCATTCCTTCTATAGCTACATAGCTTTGCTGTAGGAAGTATAAAATTGGAGTAAGTCTTGAGAGTTTGTGGCCCCACTGACTTAGAATCTGCAATCTGTTTTCTGTGTGCAGTTGAGATGAGATCTCTCAGTTACACATTCCTGCTTTTATTGCTCTTCTTCTGCACTATAATGGATGCTTAGACTTTTTGAACCTTGGGTAAAACTATTTTTTTTATTTTGCAATTTGCTTTGGGTGATAGTATTTTGTCACAAGAATGGAAAATTACCTGATATAATTAGTGGCAATACACATTGCTGACTAAAATACCTGACAAAGTCAACTAAAAGAAGAAGAGTTGCAGCTCATTGTTTGACTTTGGAGCAGGGAAATTACAGAAGCAGGAGTGATATCAAGGTGATCTCATTACATCTCCAGTCAGTAAATGGAGATCAGTGAATGCCCTGTGCTCAGGTCACTGTCTCCTTTTTCTGTAGCCCAGGAAATGACCTCTAGTCCTGCCCTAAACTCTGCACCCCTTTTTCCTATTACCTCCCCCTCTGATACCTCCTCTCATTCTTGCCCAGAGGCTGTGCAGGCCTATGCTCACCTCGGCCCAGTCTTTTGGATCAACCACTTAGAAATCCCCAACTCACCCTGTTTGCTGATGTAAGTTCCCTTAGAAACAAGTGAGGAAACTGCCAGGCATCATATGCAGTGGTCACTTCCACTAAAACAGTCGACGCGACCTGCCTGCCAATTGGAACCTCTTCACAAAAGGCCAATTAATTGACTTGACTAGAGCACTCCATTTAACAAAGGACCAAAGGGATAATATCTATACTGACTCCAAATATACCTTCTTAATAGCCCATACCCATTCTGTACCTTGGAAAGAAAAGGGCTTCCTTACTAGCAAAGATACTCCCATAGTTAATGGACCCTTTATAGTCAATCTCTTGGAGGCATTCCAGCTCCCTGCAGAAGTAGACAAAATTCACTGTTGGGGACACCAATCCTCCAAGGACCCAGTGGCATTAGGCAATGCCAAAGCTGACTCAGTGTTTCCAGCACCTGGCTTCCAGTTCCTCTGATGCAACATAACATATTTTATTTTTGGACTTCCTCCTATCATCCCTGTTATCAACCAGAAGAGAAGGATGAACTCATAAAAAAGGGGGCCAAAAAAAAAAGGATGGATGGTTCTACCTAAATAACTGTCTCATCTTTCCTGAAGACCAGGCATTGTCGATCATTTCCGACATCCACCAGACCTTATACATAGGTCCCAAAGTTTTATTCAATTTCTTAAAGTCCCTCTTTGACCTCACCAAACTCATGTTTTACAGGTTTACTCCTCATGACATATGTGTGCCAAGGCCAATCCACAGGGGTTCTCCATATATGTCAGTCAGTCATGGGCATCAACTATGCAAAGAATACAAGTTGATTTCACCCATATGCCTAGTCATTAAAAATTCCATTATCTCCTAACACTTATGAAAACTTTTACAGAATGGATTGAAACATTTCTGGCCTTCAGGGAAACAGCAGATGTGGTGGCTCAGGTACTCCTGGACTACATTATTCCTTGGTTTGGCATTCTACAGACCATCCAAATGAACAATGGGCCAGCCTTTACTTCCAGGGTCATGGAGTTCGTGTCAGAAGCTCTCAACATCTCCTGGAAGCTACACATCCCTTACCACCCACAATCCTCAAGAAATGTGTAGAGGGCCAATGGACTCATCAAACAACAACTAATCAAGCTGTCTATTGAACTCAGGTTATCTGGGCCCTCCCATCTCCCCTTTGCTCTTATATGTCTCTTGATCACTACATGTTCTCCTATGGGTCTAAACCCTTTCAAGCTCCTTTATGGCAGGCCCTTCCTCTTTAATCACCACCTACCAGCCCAAACTTCTACTGGCTGGGTACCTACCCTACCTCTCCCTTCTGAGGTCCCTTCTCTGTTCACATGCTGACAGTTGTCTCTCTGCCCCCACAACAGTGGACCCAAATGCCCCCTGAACATACTCCACTCTCCCCGGGGGACAGAGTACTCCTCAAACAGCTAGTTCCTAGGTCTCTCAAATCATATGGACAGGATCCCACAAAGTAATCCCTTTTGCTGTTAAGCTTCTGGGACATCCATGTTGGTACCACCTCTCCAGGATCAAGCAGGCACCTATTCAGAATTCTTGGTCTGTCCAACAGCTAGGACCCTGCACCCTCCAGGTTTTTAAGATTCCACAATGAAGGGCCTACCTGCTCCCTATCCTGGCATATTCACCTTAATCAGTACAACCAAGACAGATGATAACAATCTATAGTTTCTCCTAGCAACCTGCCTTCTCAGCTCTCTCAGGGAACAGATGCCTTGTTGGGCCCCATGAAGCCTGGGTATGAGGCCCAGTGTAACTTCCTAAGCCTAATTTGAGTTTGGTGAGGCCTAGTGAAACTTCCTGAGCCTAACTGAAATTTGGAGACCTGTCTCTGGCTACGCAACCTAGGCCCGCCTCTGCCTATCGACCACTAACATGGCAGAATATTATTGGCACTTGTTCCTTGCTCTGCCTTGACCCATCCCAGGCTTCTCCACCCCAGTCACATCCCTATATAAGTCCCTGCTTGATACAATTAACTGAGTTCCTGCTTTGACAGACTCTCGACTCAGTGGGTGAGTTGAAACATTCTCCATCCTGTTCAGCCCTAGGGAGAGTCTGGCGGGTTTGGCTCTGCTCCTACTCTTTCTGCCAGAGAACCTGGCAGTTTGGTGCCACATGTGAAGATCTTCCTGCCAGAGACCCTGCAATATCTGAAGTCTTCAGGATGGCAGTAAACTGGATGCCTCTCTAGACACACATGCCACTAAGTGTGGGCCCACCAACTCTCAACTCTATCCTCCTCCACCTCCCACTATACACATAGAAAGTAGACAGACTTATTAAGCTGGAGCCCTATTCCCAAAGAGTCTGGAATATTTGGGTTAAGGCTTCACCTCAGCTTCTGGAATCCATATAACCAAAGAGTCTGGAATGTTTGGGAAGAAGTTCCATCTCAAACCCCCTCCCCTGGGAGTTGCCTCAGTCCAGACTCCACCTCCAAGAAAGCCTGCCAAAAAATGACCCCTCCTCAGAGATGCTCGAGACCACTCTCAAAGGGTATTTAAGCAGTAACCCAGAGAACAAACTCATGGTTTCCTATCTTCCTTCCTGTCTCCTCACTGGGGAGACAGAACACCACCCAGGAGCAATGTTATCCATTAAAACGATGCTTTTTCTAATTCAGTTTGATTTGGTCTGATTCAATTATTGTGTCAGTGGAGAGGTTTATCAGGGTACCAATACTTTTTAGAAGGCACCAATCATAGACCAAAGATTCAATATGATTATTTTACACATCTGAAGGAGGAAGCAGTTTAGCTCATCTTAGTAGAAGGACTTTGTAGAATAGCAATCTCAGGAAGAAATAGAATCTACAATCATCCAGGAGGAGGACACTGAGGTAGATAATTTCTGTTTATGCTGTCAACAATCACACTCAGACCAGAGGAAGGATTTATCATTTCTTTCAGAGACTCAGAAGCAGAAGCCTGAGTTATTGGTCTGAATGATTAGAGTCTTTGACATGCTATGTTATGTCAAACACACATTTACTCAGAACTTCATCTGATGCGTACACATTCAGTCAATGCCTTTTGTTTCTCAGAAAAAAAAATTGTTCGTCAATCTTACCCATCTGAAAACTCTGTAATGTACATTAATGACCATCCTGGAAACACATGCATCATGTGGCAATAGTGACCTGAATATAACAGGAGTAATGGATCACTTTCTCACCAGATTTACAAACTTTTAAAGATGATACCCGAACCTGGTACCATTAAGGGACCTGTGATTACACATGTCATAGGCCCTATAGGAGAACCTTGTCTTACTGACTGCTAAATCTACATAGAATTAGTCTAACACCTCATTAGAGAAGTTTTTTTGCAGCAGTTTGCAGTTAACAGATTCACAACTTGTCATGGCTCAGAGAATACGAAACTGCAGTTCTCAGCCCTGTTTTAGACATCATTATCATACGCACAATTTAGTAGATTTCGATATTCTTATAGTATATGAGGCAGAAAGATTTAAGAGTCAGAGGTGATAGATAACTGCAAAGAAACAGTATTTTTTAGACAAATCAGGGAAGAAGAATGTATGAACTAACAACAATTGGGAGTTGTGAGTTCAATGCACAATTTTTGTACAAATCCAGATATAACAAAATCCCAGAACTGACTACAGAGTTAGGCACAGAGTCCCACTCCTAGCTGAGGAACTATTGATATTTGAAACCTGCTGAGACTGAGAGTTAGTTTTATCTCAATATGTGGCACTTTGTAAGTTGACTATGCTGCTGTGGATGATCACACACTCAAGATTGCACTTGATAGGTTTGGAAAAGTAAAAGAGAAGATGCAGAGTTTAGTCAATAGGGAAGAGAGGTGGGTCTGTTAAGAGTAGTTGGAAATAGATAAATATGATTAAATAACACTGTATAAAATTATCAAAAATTATATTTGTAATAGCTAAGTATAAATGGAAACACAACTTAAATGTAGACCATAAAGCTCAAGTCTCTTAAAAGCTAAAATAGGAAAAATCCTAGGTTTTCTGGGCATAATTATAATGTTTAGGTACAAACCAAATAAAATAATACATTGATTGGTCAGTATTTCAATTCATATATGAACTTTCATTCCAAAGGGACATGTTAGGGATTTAGTATCTATTTGGTGCTCCTACTGGGTGACAACATAAACCTTAGGAGGTACTGCCTAGTTAGATGAAGTGGGTTATACAGAAGCAAGCCTCTAAATGGTGGATTCTGCTTTTTGTCTGTATGTTGGTCTATGTGTTTTGTTTATAAAAAGGTGATTATCTTTGCTTGATCTTACATTTGCACTGTGACGTTATGCCTGTTCACAGAACCATGGTAAGGCAATGAGCTGATCATGGATTGAATTCTCAGATACTATGAGAAACACTAAGTTTTTCTTTTTTTAAGTTGATTTTTACAGAAAACTGACTAGCAGCATTTAACTCCACTGAAAGTAAAAATTTATGCTTTGTTGTAAAACAAAATGAAGAGAACAAAAAGCTAATCTTTGGGTTATGATGAGGTTACAAGCCTATGGTGACCAGTGAGTGGAAGAAGGTGGCTTGAATAAGAATGGCTCCCTATAGGTTCATGTATTTGAATGTTTAGTCCCAGAAATTAGCCCTATTTGAAAGGGACAGGAGATGTGGTCTTGTGTACTAAATATGTCACTAAGGATGGGCTTTGAGGTTTCAAAACTCATGGTAGGCCCAATAGCTCTCTCTTCTTGCTGCCTTCAGGATTTGGATGTACAACTCTCAACTGTTATGCTTGCCCTTGTGTCAACATTCTAGCTGCTGTAAAGATAATGCACTAAACCTCCAAAACTGTAAGCAAACCCCAATTGAATGTTTTCTTTTATAAGATTTTCCAAAGTCATGGTGTCTCTTCACAGCAAAAGAACTCTGTTTAAGACAGCAGTTGGTACCAGGAGTGGAGTATTGCTGTAACATGCCTGATCGTGCTGCTTGTTGGCAGAATGTGGGTTTGGGACTTTGGATTAGGAAAGCAATGATTGCTTCAAGTAGTACTTAATGATCCCTATAAGTGGGAGCATAGAAGTCAGTGGTGGTGAAAACAACATAGATTATGACTCAAGAGATTTCAGAGAAGAAGAATATTAGTAAGTGGTCTAGAGACTGTCATGATATTTTGCCAAGGTGACTGCTTTTTGCCCTTTTCCAAAAAATCTGCCTGAGAGTAACTTGAAAAATTTGGGATTATTGGTATAGGCAGAAGACATTTCAAAAGAGTCTGGTGCTGATTCTTCCTATGGTTGCTATTAATCACTTTTATGTATATTTATGATGAAAAGGAGCAAACTGCATATAGAAAATTATAACATGTATGGTTTGAAGAGAAAAGGAGAGCAGGAAGAATAAGGGAGCTAAGTCCATTGAGGACTTAAAGAGATAAAAAGTTTTTTAAAGCCAGATGTTAAATAGAATTAAGAGAGTTATACACTCAGGACAAAGTCCCATCAAGGCAAATTTAAAATTGTGGAAATGATTTAAAGACAAACCCAAGAAGTGAAGGAAAACATGGGAAACAGAAAACTGGTGCAACTGAATTTGAACAAGGAGAAAGTTCAAACCCAATACGCAGCAGATCTTGGCAGCTTCATCCAAGTGTTTCTGCCTTTAGAATAAAAGATATAAGAAAGAGCCTACAGACTATTCTTCTATGCTAAGGAAAACTAATGAGGCCATATATGTGTCAGGGGTATCCCTGAATAGGGGCCCAGACAAGCCATTATGTGAAGCTGTAAAGTTAAAACCTGGATTTTGTTTAGAGACATAAGATCCTGCCAAGGAATGCTGCAGACTTAGGGTGGAAACAGTCTAAGAGAGAAACATGTGTTTCAGTCAAGAAAGCTGATAGGAGTAGGGAATATGAAGAATGTTTTGACATCAAACATGGAGATGCAAGGATTGAAGTTTGTCCTGTTGGTTTTGGTCTTGCTTTGTCTCATATTTCATCACTATGCTCTCTCTGTGCATTTATATGTTTGAAGTGTGTGATCTGCTTTTTATTTTTATTTTCTATGGAATTACATTTAAGAGACTTCTATGAGACACAGAAGATTCTTTACCATCTCTCTTTTCATCCTTGCTTCCAACTCTGAACTCATATAGTACAGTGAACTTGGAGTGCAGCATTCTGTACTTGAGACTAAACCTTCTGGAATGGTTCTCACTATGCTCCTTTTCCCAGCTTTTGGAATAGTAGTGTATATTTAGTGATTGTGTATATTGGAAGTATGTGGAATGTTTTTTTATTTTGATTTCACAGGGTTTTAGAGTTAAGTGATTGCCTGGAATCACAGAAGGGACTTTGTATTTTGTACTTTTAAACATTGTTGAAGCTATGATAGGCTATGAGGATTTCTGAAGTCTGACTGGATGCATTTTGCATTATGATATGGCTATATGCCAATGGGTGTCAGGGAGTGGAATGTGATGTGGTAGACCCATTCCCTATGGAGGAATACCTTGCTAAGCCTAGATACATGGAGGAGGACCTTGGCTCTGCCTCAAGTAATATGACAGAATTTCTTGACTCCTCATGGGAAGCCTCACTCTCTCTGAGGAATGGGTGGGTAGCGGGGTGGGAGGAAGTGAGGGAATGAAAGAAGGAGGGAGAGGGAACTTGGATTGGTATGTAAATAAAAAGATTGCTTTAAACATAAAATAAAAAAGAAACATAATGGGGGCTGGAGAGATAGCTCAGAGGTTAAGGGCCACTGGCTGCTCTTCCAGAGGTCCTGAGTTCAATCTCCAGCAACCACCTGCTGGCTCACAACCATCTGTAATGAGATCTGGCACCCTCTTCTGGCACGTAGGCATACATGTAGGCAGAATTCTGTATACATAAAAAAATAAATAAATCTTTAAAAAAAGAAAAGAAAGAAAGAGAATGTCCACTATAGATCTAAATACTTTACCACCAAGTTATGAATGTATTAGGTATGTCCTTGTTAGAGGAAGTTTGTCACTGCGATAAGATTTGAGCTTTCAAAGGCTCAAGCAAGTACCCTTACCTCTGTCCTCAGGCTGCCTATTGATCCAGATGTAGAATTCTTAGCTATTATATTTTCCTGTATGCTGGCATATTCTCTGTCATTATAAAATAAACTAAATCTCTGAAATTTTAAGTGTCTCACATAAATGATTTCTGTAATAAATGTTGCCAAATCATGGTGTCTTTTCACAGTAATTGAAGACTAACTAACATGTAATCTATAGTCTTGGAGAAAATATATAATATCTAATACACATGTAACCCTTAAAAACCAATAACATAAAAATGAACAATACAGTAAAAGTCTTGGTCAAAGACTTGGTCTAACAAGCTCTTCACCTAGAAGATTTACAGATTGTTTTTAGGTTTATAAATGATTGTTTTTATATGATTTGTTGTTTGAGAAATGCAAATGAATGGAATCATGTTATATTGCCATTATTAAATTGATCACTATCTACATTTCTTGCAATACATAATACTTTTGATGAAGTGGAGGATGTCATGTGAATTCAAATAAGTTAACATCATTAATGAAGATAATTTAAGCTTTCCAAATGAAACATTTATCATAGAATGAAGAAATATTATTCCTTGTAATTTCACACAAATATTGAAAGTTTAAGTTAACACAAACATCAGAATACAGACTTAATGGAAGCTTTAATCATATTTGCTAAGCTAGACTGAGATAACCAAGATGTAATATTAAGGGCTTCACTCTGGAAAGCCTTTCATGAGCTGGCTCATCTGTTTGAACTCCTATTCACTAGTTGGTTGAGCACTTGTGTAAAAACATTGACTTTTGTCCACAGTAACTAAAGCAGGATGAAAGCCTGACATTTCTGTCTTCATTCTGTGTCTGGTCTATATTTGGCTGAAGACACAGAGGTAAGTTATTGTCCTTAACATTTCCTTTTAAAGGGATATTAAATCCAAGGAGAGAAAAACCTAATTGGATCAACAATACATCTCTTAGATGAGATCTTTTCATAAGGACTGGACTTCATTATCTGTGATGGAAGAACAGATGAACAATTTTACAATTTATTGGACCACTTTGGAGTAGTGACTTCCTTCTAGTAGTTGAGATATCCATGGACACATGATATGCAGAACTATAACTAGACTAGGATTGCTTAGCTATGCATACTTTTGACTGTCTATTTGAATCTAAAACTTTCATACCAATAACCTGAAGATGAATGAGGGACCACTGGCTCCATTTTTTCTTCCAAATATGGCCATATATAGCAAATCTCTCTATTTTTACCACCATACATCTCTTTAACTGTTATACAAGCCATGATCTTTGTTACTTTGGATCTCTGGGTTCATATTAAAACCTTTGGTCAGGTTCTTAATGTAAAGAATTATTCATATAGAATAACCTCCCTTATTGTGTGATTTAAAGTAATAAAATGTCATATAAAGAATCATACTTCAGTATAATGCTTAGATGAGACCTATCTATGTCTGCTCCTCCCCATTTTTAACTCCAGAAATGGCTAGATTTTACAGTAGATTTGCCTTATACTGCTTTGCCTACCATGTCAACTTTTATTGACTCATCTCATTTGCATGTATACTAATGTCTAAAGAGAGGCACATGTGTCTTCCCCTTTCACTTCAGCTTATCTATGGTCACTTGTAAAAAAGTAATATGTTGTCTGAAAAGAAAATACGGCTTCTGTCCAAGAGGTAAAGGTCTCGGGTCCAATTAAACCTTGTAAGAAAACAAGAACATCTATGATTGAAGATGAAGACTGCTCATTGAGAAGTTGTTCTACCTCCCCCCGAGTGACATAAAAGCCTGTCCTATCACTAACTGTTGAAAATGGAAATTGGAGATAGTAATATCTGTTTTCCTCAGGGTTGACTTTGTCCCCCTTTGCAGTGGAGCATAAAGATGAACTTTAGATTTAGTGTTAAACAATGCTTTTGGCTTCAGCATGCCATAATTATATTGACTCCCTTACCTTTTCCATCAATTTCCATTTTTCAATGTCTATTCATTTTATTTTATTTTGTTCTTATCCGTCCACCCTGCTTCCCACCTATTCTTCAACTTACTTGTCTCCTGGAGGCCAGGTGGCTGCTCCAGACAATAATGCAGGGAGAGTGTGATCCTTCCTGGAGGAGGCAAAGCTGCAGAGCATCAGTTACAGCACAGACAGGGTTATTTATCTGGGGGCAGAGACTGAATTTACTCTCAGCACAATAACAATCCATGTTCTCCTTCTTATTGGGAGGAGTTTTGTGTTATTCCTGTTTATATTGTATGTTGTGTCACCTTGGACTAGAGTCCAATTTATAAGTAACTAATCTTACATAAAGAAATTAAGAATCCAATCTTATTGACTCTTGAGAGAACAACAACACAGGCAGGAAACCCATATATCTTAGTAGCTTTTAGGAGGAAGGAGGTAAATGAATCAAGAAAACTATGCTTTATGAATCAGAAATGAGAAAACTTTTCCTTTAATATCAGTCAATTGTGTGATATGAAATTAAAAGCACAGTAGTATTTATATGAGTTTATACTTTAGACATAACATAATATAACATTTGCATGAATAAAACCACAAAATTTTGATAGAGCAGGGTAAAGATGTAAATTGCTGGAGTCTTACTGCTTTATATTGTTAAAATTCTTTTGTACTAGGCAGGTATCCATACATTTTATATATATATATATATATATATATATATATATATATATATATATATATACATATTATGAAAGGGAAATTGTTAGATTGGCTGATGTGACAGGCTCTAGGTAGTTCAACCATGCTCATATTCATCCTAGAGAGGCAGAGACCCTGGTTCTTGGTCTAAGGAGATGAAAGCTCTAGCAGCCAAATCAATGCTGAAATCTTAAAAGTCTTCTGTACTCTTTCTGGCATTGAGTACATTATTAAAATTTAAAGAAACTGGACTCTTGTACCAACTGACAATCTCTGCTTTAACCAATCATTGATATTTACTATTAATAGAATTGTAAAGGTATACAATAGGGTCACATGAACAGAATAAATTAATATTTGGCATAAAAAGGGAATGTTATTGAAAAATTATATACTTTTTTCAACACATGCTAGTAGAAAGATACTTTTAAATATTCATATAATACAAAAAATCTTGACATAGACGTCTGTCTTTAAAAAAATAACTGATAATGATTCATTGGATTGGGCTGATGGTAAATAATACCTAGTCATGTAATGATAAAATATATAGGCACAATCTAGGGATAGTTGGAGACAAGTTATCCAGTGATATGGGTGAGGAAAGAAAACACTGATTTCAGTAGCAAAGACATCATGAAAACGTGTTAGAATGCAAAAGTAAAGGAGAGAGGCTAGAGACTGTTCCAGAAGGTAGAACCTCAAGCAGAGACTGCTCCACTCCAACTAAAGAGTAGTGTATGTGTGCAGAGTTGGCAGCAAGGGTGAAGAAAAAATTTAAAATCTGAAATCTACAATCAACCCTGAACTGTTCACCAAAGTTTATTAGTTATGATGTGTTATGATGGTAGTAGAAAAGTGATGAAGATACAACAAAACAAATAGCCTAAGAAAGAGAAACAAGACACCATAGACAAGACCTGAACCCGTGCCTAAGTGAGTGATAGTGTGGATACAGATTCTGAATTTCCTATTAAGAAAGTGGTTATCTAGAGATAGACTATGAGTTTGTATCCAGATGAGTGACTGCATAGAGTCAAACTCTGCACACCTGCTCAATTTTCTGTGACTTTTATGATTCTACTATTTAATAGCTAATTTTATTTTTTTGATTGGATTTCTCTTACCCTATTCTCTTGCCTTTACATCATCTCTCTTTTTGATAATAGGCGATTCCATAAGACACATATGACATGCGTTTAGAAAGGATCATCCTTTAAGTTTTGGATTCTTAGGGTGCATTTCCTTACTTCTTTTTCTTCCAGTCCTAACTTTAGCTGGAACTCTGTCTGTTATTTCTACTCTCAGTTTATTGTTCCTCTTTTTATTTTCTTTTTATTCCCTTTCCCCAGTGGTGCTCTACTTCTAACTGCTACTCTTTCTATTTTTATCCTTCATAACTAATATCTAAGTATCTCAGTGTGTACAAGACTGTCCTTTCTTTCATTCAAGGAGATTTTTAAATTCAGTAGAGGAATGGGTTAAAAGGTATTTTATCTTGTTTTCAGGTATTTTGCAAGGCAAACTGAAATTTTTGATTAGTAAAATAGTATGCACAATTATTGAGATAGTTTCATTTATGAATATCATTAATAAACCTACTAGCATAGATCCTCTAAGAAACATATATGTACATATATTTTAGAATATAAATGTGTACCCATTCTCCTTCCTGACACTACAGGCTGACAAATAAATGCACATTTGGAAAACTGCATTACTGTTTTGGAGGTGTTGGCTATTATGGTCTTATAGATCAACTATTATATGCTGTGGCCAGTTCTCCTTTTTCCAATATAGAACTTGAAAATAAGATCTTATTGCTGATGACACTGCATACTTGAGTCTTAGAACATGGGTAGATCAAGATGGCACTTGCTTTGAAGCTTCATCAATACTGGCTAGCTTTCACAGTGCTAAAAGTTCCTAAACATAATACTGGATTCTGTGATCTGCACGGCTTCAGGTATTAACTTAACTAGGGTGATCTTAGAATGGAGAAAAGACAGACACACATACAGAAAAGCTGAGATCAGATAGGCTACAAACACTTTCACAGAAGGCACCAATAGTATCCCAAAAACACATCATGTTTATGTTACACATCTGAAGGAGGATGCAGGTTTAGCTATTTTGTAGGAATTCTTTGTAGTGAAAACAGTCTCAGGCTTCAGTCACTCAGGTAGAGGACACTCAAGTTGATAGTTTCTGTATACGCTGTCAAATTTGCACTCAAACCAGAGGAAAGCTGGTGTGGGACAGTTCTATATTCTGTCAATTATATTTTAATTAAATGCCAATGAGTCGATAACCAGGCAGGAAGTATAGGTGGGAAAACCAGACAGGAAGTAGAGGTGGGGCAATGAGAACAGAAGTATTCTGGGAAGAAGGAAGCTCTTTCCCCAGTCCTGCCCAGACCACCAAAGAAGCAGAATGTGACCTGCCCCACTGAAAAAGATACTGAGACATGTGGCTAGATAAGAATAATGGGTTAATATGAGTTATAAGAGCTAATAAGAAGCCTGAGCTAATGGGCCAATCAGTTTTAAAACTTATGTAGACCTCTGTGTGATTTTTCTTTGGGGCTTACTGGCTGTGGGAACCACGCAAGACAGAAACCCCATCAAGAAGGCCTTCATATTACAGAAAGTTTTGCCTCAGCAGCAGAAGAGTCTGAGTTATTAGGGTCCTTGACATAGTAGTGCCATGTCAACAGCACACATTCACTCAGGACTTCATCAGCTCTTTATGTATTCAGTAAATGCTTCATTTGCTCCACACAAAACATACTCATCAGTCCTAGCTATCTGAGAACCTTGTAATTTACATTAAATACCTGTCTGACCTTCTAGTAAGATATGTTTTAGTGGTTTGAATGGAAACCATCAAAACTGAAAGCTGGTGAAGTAGTAATTGATTGAGGATGCTGTGTTCTACCCCAGAACCAGCATAATTTGTGGTTTTGTCTTTTGAGTCAAGGATACAAGAAAGGAATTATGTAATATCTCTCCACAGCTGAGAAAAACCACTTAGCTGAGGTGTGTGTCACAGGTATCCCTGCATGGAGGCCTAGAGAGGCTGTTGTGTGAAGCTGTGAAAGTGAAGCCTTGATTCCCTTGTCAACTCCAAAACATTGGAGAAGCCAGAGCCATGGTGCACCTAGCAGGGGGGTACCACCCAAGAGAGAGAAGTGTTGCAATCAACAAAATGGAAAGGAGATGGAGATCTGAAGGGCGTTTTGACATCAGATATGGAGATGCAGTTTAGTGTTTTCCCAGCTTGTTTTTGGTCTTGATTTGATCTAGTATTTTCTCATTATGCTCCCTTTCTTCCATTTTAGAATAGTAATATATAGTCTGTGTCATTATGTGTTGGAAGTACGTGACTTGCTTTTTGCTTTTGCTTTTATATGGGATTACAATTAAGAGATTGCCAAGAGTCTCGGAAGAGACTTTGGACTTTTAAAAATTGTTATAGACAATGGGACTTTTGAAATTGGACTATAGATGTGTTTTTCACTATGGTACGACTACAAGTCTCCTGGAGCCAGTTGGTGGTATACAGGGATTTGAATGAAAATGGCCCCCAGAGACTCATATGGCATTATTGGAAATGGGACCTTGTTGGTATAGGTATCTTGTTGGAGGAAGTGTATCACTGGCTGTGGGCCTTGTGATTTCAGAAGTTGAAGCGAGGACTGGTGTCACTGTCTCTTTCTGTTGCCTACTGATCCAGATGTAGAACTCTCAGCATCCTCTCCAACACCATGCCTGCCTACATGCCACCATACTTCCTACCATAAAAATAATGGGCAAAACCTCTGAACTGTAAATCAGCCCTAGTTAAATGTTTTCTTTTATAAGAGTTGCTGTAGTTATGGTGTCCCTTCACAGCCATGGAAACACAAAGACATATGTCTTCTGGTGCTTCAGTGACAAGAATGTAATAAGAGTAATTAACCACTTTCTTGTCCAATTTAAGGCCTTTTTAAAATAGGATTCTCAGACCTGGTACCATTTCTATAACCTATATCTAAACAAGTCATAAGTTTTATAGGCAAACCTACACCCACTGTTCTGCTAAATGGATATAGCATTAAACTTACTTCTAATGAGTTACCATACACGTAAGTTGGGGCATGTCTCAAATCTCATCAGAGGAGCTCCTTTTACATTAGCCAACAATTAATCAGACGACTCACAACTTTTCAAACCTCAGAGAATAAGAGACTATGGAGTTCCCATCCTTAATTGGGACATCTATAACCTGACTACACCTTCTGAGGCTCTGGGATCCTTGAAGGAGAGAAGGCAGAAAGAGTGCAAGAACAAGATAATGTGGATAATTATAGGAAAACAATGTTTTCTTAGTACAGTAGGGAAAGTGATTATATAAACTAACATAGTTGGGGCAGTTGGGATCCAGAGATGTAGAACTCTGAAACTCAAACTGCTTTTGGGAGCTTTTTTCCTATCAGGTTGCATCATCCAGCCATAATAGAAGAGAAGGTGCCTAGTCTCACTACAACTTCATATATCATGGCTGGTTCATATCTTTGGGAAGCCTTCCTTCCTTATTCTGCATAGAAATGGAGGAAGAATGGATAGGGTAGGGAGATGGAAGGTGGGCAGGGGGGCTGGGAGTAGGGAAGAGGGTAAATCTGTGATCAGGATGTAAAATTAAACAAAAACAAGCAAGCAAACACACACACACACACACACACACACACACACACACATATATATATATATATATATGAAAATAATCCAACAAATGTTAAGACCAGATAACTACGCCTAGAATTACCATCTTCCCAACTTCAGTTGTCTAGAAAAGAGCTTCAAAAATAATAAAAAGAAAGGAAGGAAAAAAAGAGATGAAGACAGAGAGAAAGAAGAAGAGTTACAATTTGTGGTTTGATTTCAGAGAGGGGGAAATTACAGAGAGAAGAACTTGAGCCAAATGGTCTTTCTATATCTCTAGTCAACAAATAAAGAGCAATAAATGCTCTGTGGCCATTTAACTTTCTCCTCTTTATGCATCTAGGACTGCAGCCCAGGAAACTGTGCTCCCAGTTAGAGAAGGACTTCCCACCTCCATTAATCTAATCATTATCTTATCTCATAGGTGTAGATTAATATAATCTAAAAACCTCTTTCACTGATGTGTCCCTGGAGTCTTGTCTCCTAGGTGGTTCTAGTGTCTGTCAAATTGGCAATCACTGTTAAACATCATATCCCTTTGTTATGTGATCTCCAAAGTATAATTCCAGGATAATTCTTTCTTATATCTATATACAGCACCAGGTTTTAATTTTCATGCTCATTTTATTTTTATTTAATTGAAAAATTTCAAATACGATATTTTGCTTATGATTTTTTTCTTCTTCAGCTCCTTCCAGGTCCTTATTTAATTTCATATGTATAAAGCTTTGTAATTTTCTTTTGTATCTTTCAAAAATACACACACTATCAAATAAAATAAACAAAACAACAAAAATAATACATGAAAACACCTCTAAAAATACTACAACAGATGAAAAGCAATATAAACAAGTAAAAACCAAATAAGACAAAAAATGCCCACATAAAACAAAATGAGACAAAAGTCCACATAAATATCATTGAGTTTGTTTGATGTTCATCAAAGGCTTCTGGGTATGGAACCTGCCTGCAGTGTAGATAATACACCCAGTGGGACTCCAAAGGAGAAAAGTGATTTTCTTTGAACAGTAAGTATCAGTTGCAGACAGCTTCATTTTTTATTTTATTGATTTTTGTTGAGCTCTACATTTTTCTCTGCTTCCCTCCCTGCCTCTCCCTTCCCCTTTAACCCTCTCCCATGGTCCCCATGCTCCCAATTTTCTCAGGAGATCTTGTCTTTTTCTACTTCCCATGTAGATTAGATCTATGTAAGTCTCTCTTAGGGGTCTCATTGTTGTCTCTGGGATTGGGATATGTTTTCTTTGGTAGATAGCTTCTTAGTTTTGCTAGTGATACTGTGTCCAGTTTCCCCCTCAGGGCTAGGACCTTGTCAGGCTTGAAGCTGAACAGATCTTGTGTGTACAGCCACAGCTTCTGTGAGTTCACATGTGTATCAGTCCTGTTATGTTTCTCAGGTACTCTTTCTTGGAGTTATGTTTCAACTCTAGATCTTACAATCTCTCAGACTTTTCTTTCGCATAGCTCTGAGTCTCAATGAGAAGGATTTGATGAACATGTACCATTTAGGACTGAGTGCTCTTAGGTCTCTCACTCTCTGCACATTGTCCACATGTAGGTCTCTGTGTTAATTCCCTTGTACTATAAGAAGCTTCTCTGAGTCAGGTTGAGCAAAGCACTGATCTATGTGAATAGAAATCATTTTATCGCCATGTTACTTTATCACAATTATGGTAATAGGTATTCCAATAGGCCTAAGGCCTATCTAATATCAGATTTTGGCATTTTCTTAGCAGTGTCAAATATGGATCCACTCATGGAAAGGGTCTTAAACACAATCATAAAGTGTTTGGTTAATCCTACAACATTTGTGGTACTATTGCAGCTGTATAACTTGCAGACATGTCACTGTTATAGGTTATAGAGTTTGTAGCTATGTACTCCAGATTGCAGTACTAATATTTGTGATTTGTATTTGTTTTTCAATGTTGAACAGAAATATACAAAGATATAATAGACAAACAGGTAATAATATAATGTGAAAAACAGGTATTTTTTATTTTTCCCTTATTTGTGTGAAAATCTTTCCTGAATCCATGGCTTTTCTCTGAGCAAATGTTTTTTTTTTTTTTTCCAGAACAGAGGCTATTTAAATTGCTCTATTTTGGCATTCGTAATAATTAATAAAGGTTGATACAATGAAAATCAGCAAGGTTTTCTCATAACTAGAATGGATGAAAACACGTATTTAAACTAATTTAAGGCAGATTGTAGCATTTCCCCAGATGTATTTGCTGGTTGAGTTTCCCACTCAGTTATTCTAAAGGAATCTGTCACAGCCAGAAATACTAGCACCTCCTTCTAATAATACAACTTTTCCTGAGTCACTATATATTTAAATGCATATTAGAAATAATGAAGTATGAAAGAGGTTTTTGAATGGATACTGATTTTATCATACATTCTCATGTTTAGCACATTATGTAAAACAGAAGAAATCAAAGGAGAAAAGGTTTTTTAGAATAAAATCTTCAAATATTAAAATATCAACTACTTTGTTTTTACTTATTTCATTTTAAATGTAGAACCTCGAAGATTCTACCTAAATTGCTATTAGGCATCCTAGGCTAATGTGAAATTTGTGTGGCAGTGCTAGTGTTCTATTTGTGGCAATTACTAATTTTTCAAGTCATTAAGTACTTCTTCCTTTGTGATTCTGGTCCATAAATCTGGAATAGTATCTAAGTCTGTAAATTTTTTCTATACTTCTCTTCTAGCTCTGATCTGAAGTGACAGACAAACCATTTCCAATATGGCTGAGCAGATGAGTCTGGGGTGATGCTCCATGTGGCAAAATCACCTCCTGCTTCTCTATATTTCTTATATGGGAAGCACCGTAGGTCATGTGAAATAAATGAACAATCATTGGCAACAGAAGAGTACAGCAGTCAATGGCAAAGTAATCTGTTTTATGCTTATGCCATCCACTGACAGCCTTAGAACGGTGGAATGGCACACTATGGTCTCCATCATGTTCGGGAATGGTGTTGGTACAAATTGCTTTACAAAAAGGACACTGCTTCCAGCAGCCACAGAGATGCTCAGAGAGAATTTTCTCAATGTCAGGAATCATTTCATCTATGGACTTACTTGAGCAGTTCTCTTCAACTTTCCTCATTGCAGGATCCAAAGCTGCAGTCATGGCTTCTTTGAGAAACTCGGTGTCCTTTATCTCCTGGTGCTCAATGCTTATCAGGTCTCTTCTTGGAAAGATCAGGTTGTTCCCTAGGTGATCACAGAACAAATCCAACCAGCCAGATGCAGTGCTGCCTTTATCTTTAGCCAAAGCCGTGGACTCATGAATGGCAGAGAGGATGGCATTCTTGATGTCAACTTAAATTATTTTTATAAAAGTCTTTATTTTTTCACCTTCTTTTGCTGACAAGTATCTTCTAATATGGTCTCTAATGTAATCCCTGAAAAAGGATTCTGGATGATGAATGTACTGCCAATACTTATCAAAGTTTTCTTCCTCTGCCAGAGAAATGAGAACATGTTTTTCCAAGTTAGCCCTGTTTCCATTGAATGCAGGGCAGGTGGCTCTAATTTCCCCAGCTATTTTAGGACCCATTTTTCCACATATAGTGGCAGAGATAGCAGGAGTGAGCTTGAGCCACAGGAACTCCACATAGGATGTGACAGAGGTGGCACCTTGGCAGGAGATCTTAAAACTCATGAAGAAATCATCTTTCTTGCTCTCCAGATAGTTCACAGAATCATTTGCTTTTTTGAATGCCTCATGGATGTCTCTGAAACTCTTAGATGCTCTTTGGAATAAGCATAAGGATAAGTCAATAATGCACTTTTTGGTGATTGGGTAATATTTCTCATGGGGTACAGATTTCAGTTCATTTTCTATTATCCCAAGATTTTATAAAAGTCATTCTGACTATAATCATGCCTTTGCTTCCAAATGTTTTCAATTATTTCCTCAAATCTTAAAGAAATGTTACTAGTAGTCTTCTTAATGGATTCTTTATGACAGGTTTCTAAACACGTTGGAATTAACCCATACTGTTTTTTCATTTAGATATGTTTGGCATAATTGATTTCAAACATTTCTCCAGAGTTCTTTTTAAGTCTTTCTACAATGTTTTTCTCCTTTTTGAAATGCTCCTGAAGGATATTTTCAGCATCTGAATCAATGTCAGTCTCTTTGACAGGAGGTGCACTCAAAGACACTTTGTAGATCCAACTTGTCCAAAGTTGATCGAATTTCTCACGCTACTCTTCATCACTGAATTCTTTACCCTTCACATCTAAAGCCAACTTTTGGCTCCTCTCTAACAGTTCACATTCATATTGTGACTTTTGGTTATCTAGTCTTTCTTGGCTTTGTTTAAGACTAATGAGCTCATTGCCTTTCCTTCTGGTGTCTGAAATAAGTGCATCTTTAAGCATTAGTAACTTATGTTCAAAGCTTGATTTCCATTGTACCAATGTTTTTCTATCTGTGTCTTCTTCAAAATACTTGTCAAAATCTTCCTTGATATTTTTGTATTTCTTGTTAACTGGACCCTCCAGGCATCAGTTATGAGTGTCGGGATATTCCAGTTTGCTCATGACTATGACCTCTTGGGTGTTCCTGAAATTGAAAATGAAGTTCTCACAGACCAGGGCTTTCCACAAATCCTGAACTCTGAATTTTACATCTGAGATCTTCATGATTCTTCCCCTAAATTCCTGCTGGGCAGTCCTAAGAATCCCACTCCTCAATTCTTGGACATTGTGACTATAGTGAAGATAGGGAGGGGCCATTGGGGGATTGCCATCCCAGAGGTGAACAAAGTAGTAGACATGACTATTGGCATCAAATTTAATTATATCGCTGAAGTGGGTTATGTATGAGCACTCTTCCTGTTCAGCAGCTAATGCTGTCATCTCATCCAGTCTCTGTTCCAGTCTCCTTCGTCCTTCCACAATTTTGTCTTTAGCTATAACTTCTCCCACATTCTGATGGACAAAGATGCAACTTAGGGAGATTTTCACTTGTTTCATTCTCAGAAAGGCCTGGACAACAATTCGTAGGATATCCTGCATCTCTGATGGATTCTCCCCAAAAATATTGATCAGAGTCATATTTGCAAAGCCAATGACGAATGTTGCCAACTCATTGTCCCAATTCCAGGATTTGTTGTTGAGTTCTGGAGCCTGAAATCCTTCTGTGTCTACAACAAGCACAACATCGAAGCCAAGTTCCTCTGTGAATGTCTCTTCCACTTTTAGGAGCTGCATGTAGGCCCCCTTGGTGCACTGGCTGTGAACTGTAGCCCAAAGAGTGCATTCAGTAGGGTGGATTTCCCTGAGCTCTGCAGACCGAGGACAGAGAGAACAAACAACCTTTTATCTCCAACTTTCTCTGAGATCTTGTCAAAAACAGCCATCACCCACTTTAGAGGCACATATGAAGCATCCCCATCCATCAGCTCAATGAGAACACCAGCTACCAACAGGTCTGCAGCAATCTGGGGGAGGCAGAGATAAAGGCTTTCTCTAGAGGAGGAAATTTCTTCCAGAGCTTCATAGATCTAGGCAACTTCTCGGAGAAGGTGCTCAGTTACTAAATAGCTGTTAAGAATCTCAGCAGAGATAGCTTCTATCTCCGTCTGGTAGAATTTCGGGGAACTGCTTTTGTCTGCCTTTTGCTTTTCTTCCTGTAGCACTGATCACAAAGATTGTTGCTTTCTATGCCAATTCTCCAAGTGTCCTGAAGTTAGGTTTTCCAAAACCACACTTATCCAGTGTAAGAAATATAGTTTAGGGTAAGTTTCTAAATCTTCTTGGAGACTTTGCAGGACAGAGCACATTAAAGGGTTGAGAGGCAAGGTCTTTTCAAATTGCTGACACCGTATTCTTCATTTTTCTACCTCAATTTTACTCTTATGTTGTTCAATGCTCTGATCCCCCTTTTCTCTCAGATGATAGAGTTCCTTGTCCTTCTTACACCAATGGTGCCAAAGTTTTACAAACAAAGGGGTAGCAATTTTTCTTTTATCTCAGATAACTTTGATAGTTTCAGGAGGTCCATTATAGTCTGTGCCTTTTCTTTGGCTTCCTTAATTTCTCTTTGATCTTCATCAATCAGAAATCCTTGTTTTCTAGCTGTCTTTGAACAGTCCTTTAAGTTGAGTGGATGGCCAGAAAGTTCTAGTAAATGTTTGATGGCATTGGTGAGCTCCTCTGTTAACTCTGCCTCATTTCTATTCCTGATGCCAATTCTCATTCTTTTACCAGAATAATTGGCTATGTCCTTTTCTTTGTCATCAATCAAGCAGATCAGAGATCTTGATGACTGACAAAGGTGTCTGACTAGTTTTTGGCTTTCTTTATTGTCATCTGAAGTTGACATGAGGATCACAATGAGAGAAGAGACATCCTGCAGGAAGCTGAGTCGTTGCCTATGATCCTTGGCATCTCCATGAAGATTGGTGTAGGCCACACACTTGTCAAATCTGTCCTCACTTTGACCCCCGGGACAGAACCGGGAGATCTCCACCACTCCCTCCATCAGGAGACTGTTTGCTGCTTCCGATGCAGTGCCTGTGAAAAAAGCACATCATGTTTACGTTTACTAAGGAGAGAGTTCATGATCTGAGATTTGGAAGCAGAGAGACCATTTCCAAATCTAATGAAGGACACAGTGGGGATAGAAACACAGCACATCTGCTGATTCCTGTGACTGTAGCTCTTGTCCTGTGGTGATTTACTTGACTCTTGCCAACTTCTCCTGATTTGTCTGAGAGACCAGAGAGAGAATTCCATCTGAGAAGTGTTGGGATTTGGCACCACAAGAGGAAGTGCAAATTGACAAATGGAAAGTTTGGACAAAATGTATTGCCTGGCAAGATCACTTGCACAGTGAAAAAAATGGCCATCTGGATATCCATTGGGTGAATGTGTGGCTGGGACTCAGTGGGTGAAGAATTAGTGAGTTTATACCTGTCATCAAACAGCTCTTCATATGGATCAAAAGTCTCATTTTCTGAATTGCAAAGACCTGGACCTATAGAATCTTGGGTGTCTGCATTTCCATTATTTTTGAAGACTAGATGTCTCAACCCACAATCTAGTATCAGTAGCTTTTGTAGGAAATAGAAGGGAATTTTCTGTTCAGACCTTGGCTGTGTATTGTACACAGAAGTCTTATAGATTAGATGGAAGTCAGCTCTGCTCATCCGTTTTGGGTAGTGATGTTCTAGACCCAGTTGCTGGAGTAAGTCTAGGAAAGGTCCCTTTTCTATTACCTCATTTTCATTGTCATCATCATTTTGTTGTTTATAAGTTTCTTTCCTTATATTCAGGATACTTTCCAATTGTTTTTTCACCTCATCCATCTTCAAAGAAGGGTTGTTGTCTTCATAGTTTCCATCAATGAGTAACCTCAAATTATTCTCTAGATTCTCCCAATCATGATCTGTTTCAAATTCTGTGAGTGTATTTGCAACTTTTGTAGACAATAAATGTTCCATATGCTATCTTGTGATTGTCAAGCATTGTACTTTTTCTTCTGGAGAAACGGCTGTGACTCCAACTGTGGCCATCAGAGCTTTGAGCACTAGGAATGCCTATGCCCTGTCAGTGCAGATAGTTTTTAGCTCCTGATATCTGTGTTGGACAGTTTGCATTTTATCTACCAGGAAGTTTATCTCAGCACATCCCAGGAGAGACTGGAACGCATTGCTTTCCAAATGATAGCCTGCACCAGCTGCAATGGAGTGTAGTAGCAGCTGCATGTCTGGCTGCTCTCCTTCTCTGAGATACTTCAAGAAGGCCCCAAGAACTGTGGTAACTTCACATGTAGCCTTTCTTTGAGCATCTTCCACTATTTCTGGGGACTCAGATGTGATGTTTGCTTCTGTGAGAGATTTTTGGATTTCTTTTAAAATTTTGAACAATTCAGACATATCACTGATTTTAACTTGCTGTTCCTCTGACTCTGTCTGGTAGATCCACTGCATGATCGACTTCACCTGAGGAAAGTTTTTCACTTTGTAGACATGAGGTTCTAGAAGATTGCAAAACTGAGATTTAATAAATTGAGATTTTTTAATGGAAGAACTTTTGCAAAAGTTGACAGTGCTTATGAGAAAATTCTGTAGATAACAATTTGTGAGGCATGTATTAATCCAAACACCATAACCTTTTGTCTTGTGAGCCAATGTTTGCATAAAACCCATCAGGTTGTTAAGCTGTTGTTCAGGGTCAAAAACCTCCCAGGATTTCACATTATCCAGGAAATGTCCTGCTTCTTCTATGGAGCTTAGCAACTCCTCTCCAGCCTGGATGTAGGCAGCAGGGCCTGTCAGAGCAGAGTAATTGTCTGCCAGGCAGCTAGCCACTAGAAAGGTGTCCTTAAAATCGCTTCTGTGGTTATATAGGATGATTTCCCAAATGGGCACCAGCTGAAGTTCTCGGTCAATGACACACCAGGTTTTGTTGCTGGCATGAAGGCCAGTTGTCCACTGAACAATTCCATTTGCTTCTGGTGGTCCACCTATCTGGGACACAGATAATTGGACTTTGATTTGGAGATGTTGATCAGTTTAAGTTTTGTAGAGTCTTACTGAGTGTGCGTCTGATGCTGTCATTCCTCCCCCAACTTCAACTCCAAAGCCACTGTAGCTCCCCTTTATGTAACTATCCAGACCTCTGCTGTCTGCTGCTTCACACAATCCAGCTGGTCACTTCTGAAACCCTGAAATGGCCTTCCAGCAACAGAGTCCCCCAAGGTGCAGAGGGCCTTGATTAGCATGAGAACCAAGTCTGTTAAAGAAACTTTCAGTCCTGTTTCTGACTACAAAGAATTTGTCTGGTCCTTCAGTGTGTTCCAGTTGTTGTTCAATGATTTTCAGTTTTTTAAGAGTAGCGGTGGAGAGCTGGAGCTGATCTTTGCAAAAGTGGAAGTAGGCTAGTGGGTTGTAGCTGTACATTGATGAGCAGAAATAAGAGTGATTAGAACATGACTGGTGGACATCTTTGGACTTGGAATGCTTGACTTTATCTAACCCATCTTCCAAATTAAAACCCCAGCCTCCACCCTTGGTTGACAGTGTTAACCTGAAACCAAACTTCTCCACAGTTTCATTGAACAGGGATTCCTCTTTAGAAGATGTGAATTCTTTTGTTTCCATTCGTTTTCCTTGCTCAGATCCAAAGAGGAACAATTCCTTCGGGACCCTAAGTAGTTCTTCTCTCCTTGTTACCAGGTCCTTTGGGTGGCAGGTCTTATAAATTCCCTTCAGGGCCAGCCCGCCAGATGCGAATCTTAGCAGTTCTCTATCTGAGAAGTTTTGACTATTTGGTAGTATCTGTTCTATGTGGCTGAGATATCTCTCTATTATTTCTGTGATGTCTTTTAGGGGCACTTCAGGCCCTGGCCAGCACTCTTCAGGGATCTCCATTGCTTGCCTCAGTTCTGCTTCTTTCCTCTTCACTTCCTCTTCCTGTCTGCTTTTCCCTTTTGAATGCAAAGCCCTCAGTTCCTGCAGTGCCTGTGCTGCCTGCCTCTGCCTCTTGTTCATCATCTCCCCTGGCATCTTCTGGAACTCTGCAACACTGTTTGGCTGTGAAGGTCAAACAGTATTTTCAGAGCCTTTTTCTCCCATGTGTGTTTTGTCTAGGACTTCAACTTCTGGAGTTCTTGTTCTTCTAAGTGCTGTAATGCCTGGGCACAGGTCACACCCAAGCTTTCCTGAAGCTTAGGCAGCCAGTACTCAGCAGACAACCCCACTTCTGTCAGCATCTCCTGATGATTTTGCCTTCTTCTAGGCTGATGCTCAGTCGGGATGCACTTTGTTGTTTCCATTGCTCTGTGAAGAACAGATACTTTTTAGCCTGTGTCTCAACTGTAAGGATTCTTATCCACATTATTCAATGTGTAAGTGTTCTTAGGAGGCTTCTCATCCCTTCACCTAACTGTCTTATTTGCATTTATTTATAATCTTTGGTATTTTATTTTCTGTTCATTAAATATAATGTATGTCTCTAGCTATCATTAAGAAATACATTGTATTAGACTGATTTTAGGCATTTCCTCCTACATTGACTCAACATCAGAACCATTAATTAATGATTAAATTTTAATACATAATTAGGTGATAACCAATTTTATATTTTCAAATAAGAATGATTTCCATATGCTAATTGACTTTTCTGTATTTGTTTCTATTAAACCCATGTTGACTGTTGCTAATGAAATCTCCCTGAATACATCTTGAGTTATGTAGTATTGATTTGACCTGCTGTCATAATTAAATTTCTACTCTGTTTATGCCTGTTACTTCCTTCTAACTTTTTCATTTTGTCCTAGTATACTGTCTTAGGATAATTTCTATTGAAATAAAACATTGTGATTAGGGAAACTTATAAATGATTTTGTTTTATTTGGAGCTTATGATGTCAGATGGTTAGATCTATTACCATCAAGTCAGGGAGCATGGCAGCAGTCAGGCAAGCATGGCACTGGAGCAGTAACTGAGAGCTCACATTTTGAAATACAAGAACAATACATAGAGAAAGTGAAAGAGTTTGTGTGTGTGTGTGTGTGTGTGTGTGTGTGTGTGAGAGAGAGAGAGAGAGAGAGAGAGAAGAGAGAGAGAAGACAGACAGAAAGACATAGACAGAGACAGAGAAAAGACAGATAGATAAAAAGAGAAAGGAGGGAGGGAGATGGAAAGATAGATTGGAAAGAGAGGAAAAGTGAAAGAGAGAGACTGGGAATGTCTTGAATCTTTTGAAACCACAAAGCCCACCTCTAGTGGGCTCCAGCATGACCATACCTCCTAATCCTTTATAAGGTGTTTCACCAACTGGGGACTAAGCATTTATGTATATGAGGCTATGGTCATTCTCATTCAAATCACCACATACTATACTCAGGCCACCCAAAAACCCATGGCTGTAATATAATGCAATATTCATTCAGTTCAATTTCATTTTATATTCTTTGAGTCTTAAACTGTTTAAATTCCAAGTCTCTTCTGAGATCAAAGACAATTTTTCAATTGTAATTCCCTATAAAATCAGAAATTAAATGGCATATTTCAACATACAATGATAAAGAATATAAATTACCATCCCAAAAGGCATAAGCAAGGGCAAGGCTATCAACCAGCAGCACAAATTCTGAATTTCTTAATGGTTCCCTGTCTTATGCCAAAGATTTTAGATGACTCCAACCTTCTAGTTTTGCTGACACACTTCTCTCCCTTTGGCTGTATGCCAGTTTTTGGCAGCTATCTTATAGATCTTGTATTTCTAGTATCTCAAGGTCTCCTTCAGAGTCCAGGATTCCATTTCTCAGTTTTGAAAAATGGCCTTTCAGGGCTTCCAGTCAGGGACTCCCTTGCTTCAATCCTTGGCTGCAGTGGTTCTCCCTAGTCATAGAGCATTATTATTCATCAGTCTTTTTACTCTTGTATCCTCATGACTGCAAAGCCCCAACTATGTGGACTGTATTGCCAAGTCTGACTACCAAATTGGAATGAAACTTGGCACCCTTGAATCACATTTGTAGAAACTTTGAATTGTTGTTGCTTTATTTTATACTTTTTAAAACAACCTTTTTTAGTTTTACATACCAATCACAGATCCTACTCCCTGCCTTCCTCCAATTCTTTCCACCTTTCATCCCACCCAACTTCCCATCCACTCCACAGAGAGGGCAAGGCACATTGCTCCAAGAAAGGACCAAGGGCCTCCCCACTATATCCAGGCTGAGCAAGGTATCCATCCAAAGAGAATAGTTACAAGCATCAGGGACAAATCCTGGTGACACTTCCAATAGTCCAGCAGTCTGCCCAGTCATACAATTGTCACCCAGTTTCAGAGGGTCTAACTTGGTTCTTTGCTGGTTCCTTCTCTGTCTGGCCAAAGTTGGTGAATTCTCATTAGCTCAAGTAAGCTGTTTCAGTGGGTGTCCCCATCATGGTCTTGACCACTTTGCTTATATTCTCACTCTTCCCAGTCTTCAGCCGGACTTTGGGAGCACAGACCATTGCTCCACTGTGGGTCTCTGCCTCTGTTTCCATCTGTTGCTGAACATTTAAGATAGTCATCAATCTGACTATAGGACGAGGCCAATTCAGGCAGCCTCTCCACTATTGGTTAGGGTCTTAGCAAGGGTCATCCTTGTAGATTCCTGGGAATTTCTCTAGTGCCAGGTTTTCTGCAAGCCCCATAATGCCCCCCTCAATCAAAGTATCTCTTTCCTTGCTCTCTGTCTCTATTCTTCCCCCATCTCAACTATCTCATTCCCTTAAGTTTTTCTCATCCTCCCTTTCTAACCTTCTCTGCCCCTTCTGCCCTCCATTCTCTCCCTACTCCTATGGTCCAAATTTTGGGAGGAGATCTTGTCTATTTCCACAACAGTCAGAATGGCTAAGATCAAAAACACCAATGATAGCTTATGTTGGAGAGGAGGTGGAGTAAGGAGAACATTCTGCCATTGCTTGTAGGAATGCAAACTTGTACAACCACTCTGGAAATCAGTATAGTGGTTTCTCAGAAAATTGGGAATCAACCTACCTCAGGACCCAGCAATACCACTCTTGGGCATATACTCAAAGAATGCTCAATCATACTACAAGGACATTTATTCAACTATGTTCATAGCAGCATTATTTGTAATAGCCAATCCTGGAAATAACCTAAATGCCTCAACTAAAGATCAGATAAAGAAAACATGGTACATTTACACAATCGAGTGCTATGCTGTGGAAAAACAAAACAAACAAACAATGACATCTTGAAATTTGCATGGTTGGAATTAGAATAAGAACATCCTGAGAGAGGTAACCAAGACCCAGGAAGATGAACATGGTATGTCCTCACTCATAAGTGGATACTAGCTGTAAAGCAAAGGATAACAATCCTATAGTCCATAACCATAGAGAAGTTAATTAATAAGGTGAACCTTAACAGAAACATATATTTCTGATTTTTTTGAGGAGAGTAATTTCTTAGGACCTTTATTTCCACAAGTTGGAAGCTTAGGTGAGTGTTGTCCTGTCCTGAGATCGCTAATCAATTTATTCTATTTCAGATCATATGTTCTTTGAATTTCTCATCTCTGTTAGCACAAGCATGGATCCACAGTTAAATATCCTGATGTTGTTTTTTACTTCAAGATTCACATTTTGTATTGCTTTTTCACCCCCTTGCTCTTTTTATTGTAGACTTTCACAACAGTGATTACTAGAAACTATACATTAGTCCATCTTGAACTTGCCTTGTCAAGTAAATTATTCCAATATTTTTCAATTTTTTTGCTCAGATAGATTCTTAGAATAAGAGCAGAGCACAGTCACATTTTATTCCAAAATCTCACAAGAATTTTCTAGAGCCAAGTTGCTAATATTATTATCTTCTGAAACTTCTTGAGTCCAAAGAAAAACATATAGTTATCCTCCTGGATATTGGAAGTAGACAAGACTGCCGGACAAAAATGGAAACTTATGCGTGGGGTGGGATGGGGGATGAGGGGATGGGGAGAGAAAAGTGTGAAGTGGAGGATGGGAAGAGCTTGGGGGAATAGGATGGTTGGGATATAGGAAGGGTGGATATGGGAACAAGGAATTATATATCTTAATTAAGGGAGCCATTCTAGGGTTGGCAGAGACTTGACTCTAGAGGAGTTCCCAGGTGTCCAGGAAGACACCCCCAGCTAGTTCCTTGGCAACTGAGGAGAGGGTGCCTGAAATGTCCAGATCCTATTGCCATAATCATGAATATCTTGCATATCACCATAGAACCTTCACCTGGCATTGGATGGAGAAAATGACAGAGCCCCACATAGGAGCACCGGACTGAGCTCCCAAGGTCCTGATGAGGAGCAAAAGGAGGGAGATCATGGGCAAGGAAGTCAGGACCGTGAGGGGTGTGTTCAAGACGGTGGGACAGATCTAACGGGAGACCACCAAGCCCAGTTGGAATGGGACTGATGGAACAGGGGACCAAACTGGACTCTCTGAATTTGGCTGACAGTGGAGGACTAAGAAACCAAGGACAACGGCAATGAATGTGAACTCTACAGCATGGACGGGCTCACTGTGAGCCTTGTCAGTTTGGTTGCTCACCTTCCTGGACTTAGGGGGAGTTGGGAGGACCTTGGACTTAACATAGTGAAGGGAACCCTGATGGCTCTTTGGTTTGGAGAGGGAGGGAGTGGGGGTATGGGTGGAAGGGAGGGGAGGGAAGGGGGAGGAGGAGGGGAGAAGATGGAAATTTTTAATTAAAAAATGAGAAAAAATACATCTCAGCTATGTTACATATTTTTTCAGCCATGAATGTTGTTGAATTTTATGTTCAATATTTTGTTCCTGAGAGGTATATTATACATTAAGAGTGGGAGACATCAATACTTTTATCTTAGCAATGGACTGATCATCCAGACAAAATAGACAGAGAAACACTGGTTCTGAAAGAAGTGATGAATCAAGTGGGTCTACCAGATACCTATAAATCATTTCACCAAAACACATAATAATATCCCTTCTTTTCAGCAGATCATATGGTTCCAAAATTGAGTTACACTCAAGTACAAAGAAAGTCTCAATAAATATAAGAAAATGGCAATACCCCCCCCCTATATTGTATTAAACAACTACAGATTAAAGCTGGATTTCAACAACAGAAACAACAGAAATCCTGTAAACTTATGGGAGCTCAACAACTGTCTACTCAATGAAATAAGGAAAAAAATTAAAGACTTGCTAGAATTCAATGAAAATGATTGCACAATGTACCCAAATTCATAGGACACAATAAAAAAGTTCTAAGAGGAAATTCATAGCACTAAGTATTTACATAAAGAAATTGGAGCAATCTGATACTAGCAATATAGCAGCTCAACTGAAAATTTAAGTAAAAAATTAAGCAAGCACACCCAAGTGGAGCATACAGAAGAAAGTCATCAAACTGAGTATTGAGATGAATAAAACAGAAACGAAGAACAGTACCCTCCTCTCAAAAAATAAAACCGAGTTGATCCTTTGAGCAAATCAGTGAGATAGACAAATCCTTATCCAAAGTAAGTACAAGAAGGAGAGAAAATTTCCAAATTATCAAAATCAGAAATGAAAAGGGGGGGGGGGCATAACAAACACTGAGGAAATCCCGAGAATTAATACCTTGTACTTTAAGAATTTGTGCTCCAAAAAAATCAAGAGACTAAAAAACTGGATAAATTTACCAAAATTAAATTAAGATCAGATTAACAATATAGATAGATATATAATTCCTAAGGAAATAAAAACAGTCATTAAAAGTCTTTCAACTAAAAAAAAAGGTGGGGGGCAGATGGTTTTAGTGCAGAATTCTACTAGATCTTCAAAGATGAGCTAACACAAGCACCCCTCATTTTTTTCATAAAATAGAAACAAAATGAACCTATCCAAATTTATTTTTATGAGGTCACAGACCACAGTCATCCTGCTACCCAAGCCCATTCAACCATACAAAGATTCAACAGAGAAAGAAAATTGAGAACAATTTACCTTACATATGTTATCAAAGTATAAGTGGAACATAAAATTAAAAGCACATTAATATCTATATAATTTTATAATGTAAACACAATAACATGCATATGAAATTTTCTTGAATAAAATTACAATTTTTATGGATCATATCAAAGGTATGTAAATGATGGATCCATACTTTCTGTTTTATGTTAAAACTGCATTTGCCCTTGGCAAAGTTCAACTCTAGAGAAACGGAATCCATACAGTGTATGTGTAAGCTCATTATAAAAAGAATTTGTTGTATTGACTCATGTGACTGTAGCTGGATAGTTCAACCATGGTTATCTGCATACTGGAGAGTCAGAGATCCTTGTTCCTGATTTCAGAAGATGGGTGCTTTAGCATCCAAATCCATGCTGAAAGTCTGTAAGTTTCCTAGACTGTTTTTGGCATTGAGTACTTTCAGAAAGTCTGAATAAACTGGAATCTGATGTCTTCCGATAGATGTGGAAGCAGTTACTCATAAAAGAAATGGACTTGCTAACTTACCAGCTAACTTCATTCCTTTTTATCTCATGTTCCTAGTTTGCCACACTGAGAAGCCCAACCCTACTCAGGGCTGTCTCTTTGCAGTCACCAAGCAGCATGTCAGTCCTGTCTGCAACAGTTTTCACACACTGTATATATGCATGCACCCAGGCAAGGCATCTTCTGATTCAGTTGAATTGATAGATTAGAATACTATCACACCAAGTGTCCTCTACTAGATCCATAGAATCAATGAATCTTCAACTAACCCCTCCTCAAATCCTTTTTAAGATCTACAAACTGACTCTGATGTTCACACAAAAGAAAATACACTACAACACTGAAGGAAAACAGTACTAATACTTCAAGACTTAGTGCAAAGATACACCGATCGTTGATATTTAGTATTGACAGAAGAACTTTAAGGATAAAATGGCAAACAACAGTGTCCAGAAAGATAATCAAGGAAAAAGAATCGGTGAATCACTGACAAAAAGTCAAAAGAAATGTTGGTGAGAAATGACAGAAAATTTCTTCAGCACATGGTAGCTGAAGATATATCTAAAGCTACATACAAAAAATTAACATAAAACCCTGTCTTTAAACTTGTAACTTAAATTGGAACATAATTTTGGAGTGATGGCAAATAACACCCAGTCATGCTATGCTAGAATTTGTAGGAGCAAGGTCACAATATTTGGAGAGCACTTATCCTGTGATATGAGTGAGGAGAAGAGACACTGATTTCAGTAGCAAAGAGAGAATGGAACAGTAGAGAACTCACCTGAAGGAGAGGGTTCAGAGTTCTTTCCATAAGGTTCAACCTCAAGCAAAGAATTTTCCATTCCAAGTACAGAGTAGTGCACGTGTACAGGATTGGTAGCAAGGATGCAAACAGAATTGGCAGAGAATCAGAACACAGTACATTGACACTATATGGACATAATGAGGTCCGGTCCATTGCTTTGTATATTAATTTTAACATTTATTAATGAAAAAGACAGAATCCCTACAAAGTTTTCATTGCACTTTCAGAGTCGATAAAGAGAAGAGGAGGGAAGGAAAGGGAGAGGGCGGAGGGAGACTGGGAGGGAGGAAGAGAAAGAGGGAAAGAGAGAGGGAGTGAGAGAGAGAGAAAGAAAGAGAGATAGAGAGAGAGAGAGAGAGAGAGAGAGAGAGAGAGAGAGAGAGAGAGAGAGAGAGAGAGAGAGAGAAAGAGAACCCCCACCAACACTAAACTAATGTGTTTCCTTGGCCATCGTGTTTTATTACTGCAAATAAAATTAATTAAGCCAGAAATCAAGACATACATCCAAAGAAAGAAAAGCAAGACAGATTATAGACTGGCTCCATACCTGTGCCCACAAGAGTTAAGACAGATTCTAAACTTCCTGTTAGGCAGGTGACTGCCTTAAGATACCTGTACATTTGTGTCCAGATGAGTGACAGTATGGAGTCTGCAACCTGCTCAATATCTTTGACGATTATATTTCCCTTATTTAGGAGTAAGTATTAAATGTTTTTGGGTTAACTTTGTCCTGCTCTTTTCTCCCTCCTGCCAAAATTCTCCCCTGCTCTTTGGTAACAGGCTCTTCCATAACACATGTGTTGATCTAAGTTTGAAATTATCTTGCCTTTATTTTTGAACTGTCAGTTATGTTTCCTTATCAATTTTTCTCTCCATTTTTAATGTAACTGGAAATTGTGTTATTTCAACTCTCTCAGTTTAGCTCTGTTTACTTTTCCTTCCCAGTGTTTTCCCCTAGTGTTGTCCAATACTAGAAGCTTTTCCACTCATATCCTTCACAACTAATATGTTAATTGCATAGTACATACAATGCTGTCTAAATTCTTCTTTTTAATCAGTCAAGGAGATTTTAACTTCAGTAGCATGATGAGTAAAAGTGATCTTTTAGTCTGTTTTCTAGCATTATTTTGCAATGAAAACTGAAAATTTTTATTAATGAAGTAATATGCACATATACTGAGTTCCATTCAATGTAGATAAAATGTTATTTAATATCACAAACACAAGCATACAATATCTCTTAATTTCAAGCTCCCCAGATATATCTTGTTTTGGTGTAGGGTGATGTAAATGATCATTACTCAACCTATGCTAAAAAGTGAGTTTCAGTCTAGGGACTACTCTCATGGCGTTTCTGTGTGTAACTTGTGCCACCTGTTGCTTTGGTTCTAAATTTTACTACTTTATTTCTCTGAATACTTCCCTCTCCTAATCTCTTCAGCTAGAAATACTACTATGGAGAAAAATGGTAAAAGTCTCCCTTTTTAATAACCACATTTATGAACATTTGTTCATTAATCATTCAAGGTGTAATGCAATCTTGTTTCTTTGATCTTCAGAAGTTATTGGAACTGAAGGAGTGATTATGTCTAAATTAATATTTTCTTATGGGTTCTACATATCAATTGTGGTTCTTTATGCCATTAACACATCACTCTCAGATATGTGCTGTACATCACGCCCATTGTTTTGAACATGCAGACTAATGTTAGAAATAGTGTGCTACACACCCATTTCAGTGGAGCAAACTAATACTGCAATTCTACAATCTAGCCATTCTTGAATACTTGAACTAAAAGCATATGGATAATATTTAAAATACATGGTACTAATTTCAGAAATGGAAGTCCAATGCAGAAAGACAAGAAACATGAAAATCCAAGCTAGCACAAAAAACTACCAACTCTACATACATGCTTAAAAATGATCAATTCAACAGTAATAGATGGCAATAAGAGTTGATGGGATGAAGACATAGACAAAGAGTTCAAAAGACTTAGTATAAGAATATGCATCAAAATCACAGAGGACATGAATTGATTGACTTATAAAATAATAGAATCACATAATCAAAATTAGGATATCAATACAGGACATGAAACAGGATTTTAGTGAGGAAATAGGAAGAATAAAAAATTAAAATATTGGTAATGAAAAGACAAACAATTTTTTAAAAAATTTAGTGGGAAACTGGTGTGGGAGAATTGTCTGTAATCTGTCAATCATGTTTTAAATAAACCCTGATTGGACAGGCAGGAAGTATAGGAGGGAAAACCAGACAGTAAGTAGAGGTGATGCAATGAGAACAGGAGAATTCAGGGAAGGAGGAAGCTGATACCTCCCAGTCCTGCGCAGACCACCGAGGAAGCAGGATGTGACCTTCCAGCTGAAAAAGGTACCGAGCCATATGGCTAAAATAGATCAGAATAATGGGTTAATATAAGCTACAAGAGCTAATAAGTAGCCTGAGCAAATGGGCCAATCAGCTTTATAACTTATAAAGATTTCTGTGTGATTTTCTTTGGGGCTTGCCGGCTGTGGGGTACTGGGTGGGACAGAAACCCCAACAAGCAGGACCCTCATGTTACAGGAAACCAAAAGAATTGTTGAATGACAAAATAGTATATCAAGGCTTGTAGAGAAGATAGAAGGTGGAAAGTTTGGAACAGACATGAACATATAAAAGGCCACATCACAGAAACATAGCCAACAGATAGTCAATTGCTAAGAACTGAATTATTTAAGAATTAATCAGCCTCATCTCACAGGGTCAACCCATCAGAGTTAAGGACTCTGTATTGGAGTAATAAGCCAGGATGGAATTAATTGCCTTGTGAATAAAATGGCTGTTTCTTGCTGTAAATTTCTCGCTGTAGCTTATCACATCTGCTCTAAATCTGGGATTTATCTACCACAGTTCAGCACTATTTGATCATTTACTGGGCACAATTTCCCCTGCATATTTGGGGTTTACTAATTACATCCCCTAGCTATGTGTGAAAACAGTCACATAGTCAAGAAACCTGCTCCCCTCTACAAGGTCTTTGTTCCTTTCTTCAGTGTAAATGTAGAGATTTGCCTTCCTGCAATTATCTTTATTGGCAGGCATTTGGTCAATGTTTAGGGTCCAGACACAAATATTCCATTTAAGACATTTTCAGATATCCAAGGACATAGAATTACTTCATGCACAAAGCTGTTGATTCTTAGCTGCTCAGATAGAAAAAGATAAGCATGCCCTGGTTTTACCTTAGTTATAGATAAGAAAAGCAATGATCTAAAACTAACCTTGCATTAAAATATTATTAACTCCTCACACTCACCTTCACCTCATTTTGCTGATAATTTTAGTTCTAGAGATTTACTGCTGTGTCTTACTTTTATAATAAATAATTACCCATCTACTCACAGACCAGAGGAAGACAAACCTCCACTAGCACTTCTGAAAGGTATCAAACCTCAGAACTGATAATTTAGAGACTGGAGTCTCCTCTTTGTTTCAACTGCTTAGAGCAAAGGGGTAAGCTTGAGATCTAAAATGTCCTTAGAGCTTGCTAACATTTGAAAAAAATGCTAATGGATCAAGGGCCATAAACTTCTTTTGTCTGTGCACATGGGTTTTATGGTTACTCTCTATGCCTGCAAGATTTTGTGGATTTTTATAACTGGGTAATAGCAAAGAGAGTTAACAGAAGTGGGAATAGAAGCTGGAGTGGAAGTTGGAGGAGATGCATCCCAGCAATTAACAGATACGAAAATGGGTAAATAAAGCAAAGAAGAAAAAGAATGTAACAGAGAATTAGAATTGGAATTAGAATTGAGAGAGAGAATTAGAGCTAAGAAGTTATAGACAGGACAGAAGAATTAGAATACAGCTCGAGGAAGGGAAAAAGATAAAGAGACACATATTGTGAATAGACATTTTCTGCTCGGGTTCCCTTTGTTATTTTTACTTCACCAGCTGTCATGCCTTAGCTCAACTTTGAAGTGGTCTCAGGAGCTGGTACCCCAATGATACCCATTTGTAAATGAGGAAAAAAATAATATTTCCTTTAAAATCAGGATTGAGACAAGAATGCCCATTTTCCATAAGGGAAGAGAAATTATTAAGGTATACAATAAAGAAAGGAAGAAAACCATGTTTTGTTATCTGCAGATGATATGATCGCCATATACATCAGATACTCTAAAGCCTCTACCATCAAACTTTCACAATTGAGAAACACTTTCAGCAGAGTATTTGGGTACTAGATGAACATTAAAAATATTAGTAACTTTCTACATACTAATGATGACTTGGGGAGAATTAAAAAATGAATACATGATAAAAATATGATATATACACACAAAAATATAGTTTTATTCAGTAATAAAGAATAAAATTCTAATGGACACCTGGGATCCCCTATAGAGCAACATCTTGCCAACCCTAAAATAGCTCCCTTAATTAAGATATCTTCTTCCCTGTTCCTAAATCTGCCCTTCCTCCATTTAAACCATCCCACTCCCCAAAGTTCTCCCCTATCCTCCCCTCTTCTCCCTTCTCACTCCCTCTCTCCCCTTCTCCCTACATCCACTCCCATGCTTCCAACTTTTGCCTGGAAATCTTGTCTGTTCCCAATTTCCAGGAGGATCTATATATGTTTTCTTTGGGTTCACCTTATTACTTAGCTTTTCTAGGATCACAAACTATAGGCTCAATGTCCTTAGTTCATGGCTAGAATCCACTAATGAGTAAGTACATACCATATTCATATTTTTGGGTCTGGGTTATCTCACTCAGGATAGTGTTTTCTACTTATATCCATTTGCATGCAAAATTCAAGATGCCATTATTTCTTACCACTTAGTAGTACTCTAATGTGTATACATGCTAAACTTTATCCATTCTTCAGTTGATGGGCATCTAGGTTGTTCCTGGCTGTTACAAATAATACTGCTATGAACATAGTTGAAAAAATTCTTTTGTAGTATGATTGGGCATCTCTTGGGTATATTCCCAAGAGTGGTATTTCTGGATCCTGAGGTAGGTTGACTCCGAATTTTCTGAGAAACTGCCACACTGATATCCAAGGCAGTTGAACAAGTTTGTATTCCCACCATCAATGGATGAGTGTTTCTCTTACTCCACATCCTCTACAGCAAAGGTTGTCATTGGTGTTTTTTATTTTATCCATTATGACAGGTGAAAGATGGTATCTCAAAGTTGTTTTGATTTGTATTTCCCTGATAGCAAAGACCCTGGGCAATGGAGGAAAGGCACTCATACACATAAATAAAAATAATAAATCTTAACAAAATTTTGTGAAGAACAAAGGGGACAAGATGACAGAAGGTAGAAAAGGGATGTGGTATAGAGAGTATATTTAGGAAGGACCACACCATTTTGCAAAGTTTTTTCATTAATTTGTTTTTCTAAATTTTTGCTCTTTCCACCCTCATTACAGATTTTGCATACAATCTCAGGCTGAAGCCTCACTTCCTTCCCTACAACCAGGTATCAGAGATAGCCTGACAGCAAGCATGCACTATGGAGTGGCCATCAGTCATTAGTATACAACACAATGCTTCGTCAAAAATATATGAGAAGGGACCTTCTCTTTGCCTTGTTGTCATGGTATTTGTCTAGAATTCTTGCCATGCTGCTGTCTGCTTGTCTGCCTATGGCTTTAGCAACTTTTCTAATATATATTATATGAAAAGGACAGATAACTTGGATCCATGACATGAAATCTTTCAAAATAATGAATAAATTACTTTCAAAGTACTAAATTAAATTACATACTTCAATGGAAATATCTATATAAAGTTTATTACTATCTACAACGTATATGTGTAAATTTTAGAGAATTAGTAAGAAACCATGGGTGACTTACTAAGGGAGAGGAGATATAGCATATTGATTTGAAATTGTTCAAAAATAGTAAGGGAGTTTATGCATGTGGTATAAAGATGGGGGAGATGAGAAGGCAGGAAAAAGAAAAGAAAATATACAGGGATAACTAACATTGAAGACCCTTCAAAAATGGAGGGGAGGGAAGGGGGAGGAGGAGGGGAGGAGATGGCAATTTTTAATAAAAAATAAATAAACTGGAAAAAAATGACATTAGGAAACCTACTTCTGTAGATGCTTTCTAAAGCATGTATGTGCACATATTTTTAAAAAAATTAAAATGGAGTTACTCTATAAATGGGTAATCATTCTCTTACTAGACGTCACATGTTAACAAGAAAAAAATGAGCAGTTGAAAAAACTGCATTATCCTTTTTAGAAGTGTTGGCCAGTGTGGTCTTACAGACCCCCAAGCATTACAAGTTGTGGTCAATTCTCCTGTTCTCATCCTAGAACTTGATGGTAAGACCTTATTTTTGAAGACACTGCATACTTGAGTCCAAGAATGCTGGTCGATCAGGCTGGTACTTGCTTGGGAGTCTCCATCCCTACTGGCTAGCTTTCACAGTGGTGGAAGTTGCTAAATATGCTGCAGGATTCTGTCATCTGCATGGCATCAGGTATTGACTTAAGCTGACCAGTGAAAGAGAAAGGACAGACACATGTACAGAAAAGCTGAGATCAGTTAAGCTATGCTCACTCTGATGAAGATTCTAAGTGCAGTCCAGAAACTCATTGTGTTTATTTTATACTTCTGAAGGAGGAGGCAGGTTTAGCTAATTTCTGTAGCAGGTCTTTGTACTTGTAAGGGAGCAGTCTCAGGCTTAGGTCATCCAAAAGGAAGATGTTCAGTTGATAGTTCCTGTATACATTGTTAATCTTTTCACTCAGACCAGTGGAAGGTGTTCACATTGCCTTCTGAGCTTCAGTGGAAGAAGGCTGATGCTTCTGTGGGTCTAGGGTATTAGTGTCCTTGACTCACAGTAGTGCCATGTCAACAACATGCATCCACCCAGAACATCATTTGCTCCCTCAACATCCAATCAGGGCTTTGTCTGCTCCACACAAAAAAACTAATCCTGAATATTCCCTATCTGAGAACTTGTAACCCACATTAATGACCTGTATGTCATCATAGCAAGTCATGCTTCTGTTGCATTAGTGATGTGAATATAACAGAAGTAAGAAATCACTTTGTTAAGATTTAAGGACTTTTCAAGTTAATACCTACACTTCTTACTATTTCTGCAATGATGTCTAGATAGTTTATATGTTTTAAAGAGTCTACCCCTACTATTTTGCTAAATTGACAGTATTAAACTGACTTTTGGTGAGTTATTATTACATCAATAGGTTAATGTATCACTTAAGTCACATCAGAGAAGCTTATTTTGCAAGCAGCAATTTAAAAAGAGATTCACAGCTTGCTAAGGTTCAGAAAATAAGAGACGGTGGAATTCTCAGCCATATTTGGGACATCTATCTCATACCTCCACCTTCCATGGCTCTTAATTCTTGTAGGACATTTGGCAAAAGATTGTAAGACCCAGACATGGTGGATAATTACTAGGAAACAGTGTTTTCTCAACAGAAAGGGAAAGGTGAGCATGTAAACTAACACAGTTGTGACAGCATGTACTAAATTTGCACAACCCAAGCCTGACAAAAATCTCAGCATGGAGAACAGAAGTATATATGAAGACCTGCTCCTTACCTGAGGTGCTATTGGTATTTGCCAGATACTAGGAGAGTGAGAGTTAGTTTTATTAAAGGGTGTTTCCCTTGACAGGTTGTCTAGGCTGCAGTGAATGGCCACACATCCAAGAATATATGGGCAACACAGACTGAATCTGGAGAGTGTGGAAAAAATAAAATTAAAATTAAAAAGGGATACAAAGTTCAGTCAGTAGGGTAGGGAGATGTGACAGGAAGTGTTGGCAGAATTAGATAAATAGGATCAAAATATATGGTATGAAATTCTCTAAAAACTATCTCACAAATATTTATAAAACATCATGGATAAAAGTTTAAATGGACTATGAAATTAAATGCAAAACATAAAACTCTTATCTTTTCAAAAGTAAAGTAGAAAAAAATCCTAGATAAAACCCTGACATAATTATAGCATTTTAGATAAAAACCAAATTGAATAAAGCATTTATTAATGTTATAGTTTGTTTCTAAATTGCCACCCAAAGTGACACACTAAAAAGCTTATTACCAATTTGTTGCTCCTACTGGGAGATGGAACCAGCTGATCATGGACTGAATTCTCGGATACTGTAAACATCATCAGGGTTTTCCCCATTGAGTTGATTTTCTCGGATATTTAGTTACAGTGATAGGAAACTGACTAGTACCATTTCACTCAATTAAAAAATCTCTGCTTTGTCAAAGGCAAAATGAAGAGAACAGGAAGCTGATCCATTGGCTTGGAGAAAACATAAAATACATAATAAAGTAGTGTCATTGAAAACACAAGCAACCTTTAAAAGCCAATAGCATGAAATTGAACAGCACACTTGAAGACTGGGTCAAAGACTCTAGCAAGCTCTTCACAAAGATTTACAAATTGATTATAAGTTTAGAAACATTTTTTCCCAACATGATGTGGCATTTTGGAAATGCATGTGAAAGCAATCAAGAATTATTATTATTATTACTATTACTATTAGTGTTATTATTATATTGAGTAACATCTTTGTTCCTGACAATACTCCATGCTTATAAATTCCAATAAGCTACCACCAATTATGAAGACTGTTTGGGTTTCTGCACAACTATACATTCGTGCATACGAATATGCAATCATATCCCTTGGTATTTTCACAAAAGATTTGCAAAGTAATGTTTACAGAAACATCTGCATACAGGTGGCTTTGAAGCGTTTTCATATTTGCTAACTAAGATGGAGGTAAATAAGATACCTATTGTGTCCTTGAATCTGAAATGTTTTTAATGAGCTCCTGTATTTGGACACTTGTGTTCCAGTTGGTGGCGCTGGTGGACATAGAAACAGCTTTTAAGAAAAGACTGACTCTAGTTTTGCCCACAGTAACTGAAACAGGATAAGACTGACATCTCTGCTTTCATTGTGTGTCTGTACTTGGCTTGAAGTCACAGGGGTAAGTTATTGTCCTTAACATTTCCTCTTGAGCAGTATTGAATCCCAGAAGAGGAAAACTAAGAGGAATAAACTAATTACCTCTTAGATGAGATTTTTTCATGAGGGCAAGGCTCCATTTCCTGTGATGGGTGAAAAGATGACCAATTTAACAATTGTGGGACCACCTTTCAGGAGTGACCACCTTCTAGTTTCTGAGACTTTGATGAATCCATGATGCACAGAACCACACCAGACGAGGATGGCTCAATCATGCATACATTTTTCTCTCTCTTTGAATCTAAATCCCCCATGCTAATACCCTAATGACGAATTTTAGTTCCACTGAATTCCCTGCATGTATTCTTCTCAGCCTGGCCATGTAGAGTAAATATCCTGTATCTTTTTAATTTTTTAGCCACTATACATTTCTTTAACTGGATGCCAAGAATCTTTGGAACTGCTGTATTCCTGGTTTTCATCCTAAAAATCTTTGGTAAGATTCTTAGTGTCAAGCTTCACTCTTTACAGAATGACCTTACTTCCTAAAGTGTATTAAGAATATAAAATACTGAATAAAGAATCATGCAAAAGTTAGACGAGACCTAACTTAATCATGTAAAAGTTAGCTCTACCCCTTTCTAACTGAAGTCAGGCCAGACAGTCCATTCAGATTCCAGTTCATTGCCTCGTAAAAGATTAGTGTAATTATTTACTCATGATGATTTATTAAAATCAAAGTATTAAATGAAAGCTTTAAATTTTTCCTGTTTCTGAACTTTGTCTAACCCTTCACCAGAGATATGTTATAATTAACTCTTGTTTTTCCTCTTCTAGCTCAATTCAGAAAAAAACATTTTTTAAGTAGTTGATTGGCTCCTATTGGCCTCTTCCTAGTCATGTCCATCCTCCCATACAAGAAGGATCCTGTTCTGGGCCAGTAATATGGTTTAGTGACTACTTGCCACACAAGGCTGACAATGTGAATTTGAACCCTGGGACCCACATAAACATCAAAGGAGAGAAGATAGTCCACGGAGCGGTCCTCTGACCCCCTCTTATGAGTTGTAGCAAGTATGCTTTCCCCATCATGCAAAAGCCACACATTAACAACAAAACATTACAAATATAAGAAAAGATCCCTTTCCCCATGGTGTTTGTTATGATTATAAGATGTTACTATTGCATTAGTTTTCCTGTTGCAAATGTCCTTTTATATTTTCTGCAATAAATTTTCAAAAATGCCTTTCTCCTTACATGTGGTCTTGATTTTATTTGGTCACACAAATGATCAAGTTAGTTTTTGTTTACCATATGTCTCCGTTATCTTCACATAATTTTAGATTTATTATTATTGTAATAGTTTTAAGAATATTCAGAAATTTGTACTTACCTTGTATCCTTAATGTTTTAACTTTGTGAAAATGAGGAAGTTGTTGGTATTGTCCTCTCCTTCTCCCTCCTTCAAATGGCTAGGTTTCACTGTAGGTCTGCTTTCTCATGCTGTGACAGAAGGAGAAGAAGCTACTGTTTTTCCTTATAGCTCAAGTTATTTCCCTCACCTTTCAGTGACCCATCTCTTTTGCACAGTATGCTAATGTTTAAGAGTGGCACATGTGTTATCTCCCTTCACTTCAGATTGCCTTGTCACTTGAAGACATGTAATGTGCTTTTCTGAAAAGAAAATGCATTTACTGGCTCCAGAGGAGAAGGTCTTAGGTCCAACTAAAACTTGTGAGAATGCAAGAAACTTTGCTTGAAGAGGAAGACAGCCCAGTGAGAAGTTTTCTTATTTATCCTGGGGTTACATAAAAAGTCCTCCACTTCAATAACTCTTGAAGATCAAAGTCATAGATAGTAAAGTCTGTTTTCCTTGGGCTTGGCTTCATTTCATGTTTTCAGTGGAGCAGTTGGCAATGTGAGTTTTAGATTCAGTACCAAATTATTTTTGTAGTATCAGCATGTTCTAATCACTGTGCTTCTAATGGCTCTTTTAACTTTTATCATTTTCTGTTTTGTGTTATCTATTCAGTTTCAAACTTACTGTCCACCCTGCTTCCTACCTATTCTTCCACTTACTTGTCTCCTTGAGGCAAGTCTGCTGCTCCAGAGAGAAGTGCAAGAAGAGTGTTATCCTTCCAGGAGGAGGCAATACTGCAGACTGTCAGCTACATCTCTGACAGGGGGCTTTATATGAGGGTAGGTGCTCCATTTACTCTGAGCATGGCAATCCTCAAAGTCCTTCTTGCTTGGAGGAGTCTTCTGTTATATCTGTTTATACCATGAGGTGTGTCTCTAGGGAATGCAGAGTACAGTTTATAAATAACTAATCTCACATAAAAATTTAAAGATTTTTTTTTTTTTTGGAATTTGAGGGAAAACCAAAACGGGCAAGACAGCTAGATATCTTAGTAGCTTTTAGGAAGAGGAAGCTAGATGAGAGTAAAAAGCCATGCTTTTTGAATCAGATGTCACAAAATCAGGCAGGTGCTGGGGGAATTACTCTGTGGATAAAGTGCCAAATATGTAAGGATTAGGATCAATGTACACATCTCCAGAATCCACATAAATGTTAGGCATAGCAATGGGTGTCTCTGATACTAGCACATAAGAGACAGTGACAGCTAGGAACAAGATAACTAGCTAAATTAATCAGAATTGGTTAGTTCCAAAGGAAAACCATCAGAGCTAAGGTCTGGAAGAGGATTTGAGGGGAAGCTGGACACTTTTTTTCTACAAAGTAGTTACAAGAGAAATGAGCATTTATCTAAGTGATTGTTGCTTGCAATGGACTATGAGTTTATAAGTAACTTAAATGTTCTCCATTTGAGAATATGGTTGGATTGGAAGAAAACTTTAAGAAATTATAACAATTAGGAAGTTGAAATACTCCATGAAACCTCAAGTAATCCTTATGGGAATAATATTTTAAAATACATTCTTTTGAAATTTGTGGTTGAAGACCTTTGATTTGATTGTAAGAAGATTTTCCCTCCACACTTACTTTAGGAGATGAATTAAGATATTTGTCTATAAGACAGATAACCACTTTTCTAGAAAAAAAAGTGTAGTTTACCAGGGAGTAAGAAAGGAACTTGACTGACAGTGGAGGATGCTGCTCCTTGCTTCTTAGCAGCATTTGGTCTGGTTATTTGCACAACTATTGCTTAAAGTGGCCTCAGCGACTCAACCCACTCCAGGACAGCTGGAGTAAATCAGCTTTTTCCTTCCATCCTAACTCCGTTGTACACAGCATGCCAATGTCCACAAACAATACTATTGAGGACTGGGAAAGCTTTCCCAAGGCCCTGAACATATAAAAAAAAAATGACTGTGCTACCAAGTCTTCGTACTTCAAAATTTCAATGGAGCACAAACTGGGAAATGACAGCACAAGAAAAAAAAAGAACGAAAATGGAAAACATTTAAAAAAAAGCTTGCTAAAAACACTGGTAAATCAACAGACACACAGTAGACTTACAACTCTCCTTTCACCCGTGAATGCAAATAAATAAGCATTTCTGAGAAAAGGACTTCGAGTGAGAAATGAAACTGAAAGCCTCTGTTCAGTCCTGAGGCAGGGCTGGACTAAACAATAAGAGGAAACTATTAACTGATGTTTTTAGATGAGGGGAGGCTGAACCTACACTAAACTTCCTACAAGGCTGACTTACTAGAACTGCAAATAGTTTTTAGAGTCGGAATTCTGTATGTCACACATTATCTTGGGCTATCTTAGCCTCTAAAATGTATATTTTTGTCTACTTTTTTATTTGTCCTTGTTGCAGGGAGGAGCTGCTTGTTCATCTCGGCCACCCAGTTAGCTTAGCCCTGAAATAACCACACAGAAATTATATTAATTAAAACACTGCTTGAGCCGGGCGGTGGTGGCGCACGCCTTTAATCCCAGCACTCGGGAGGCAGAGGCAGGCGGATCTCTGTGAGTTCGAGACCAGCCTGGTCTACAAGAGCTAGTTCCAGGACAGGCTTCAAAGCCACAGAGAAACCCTGTCTTGAAAAACCAAAAAAAAAAAAAAAAAAAAAAAAAAAAAAAAAAAAAAATAAAACACTGCTTGACCCATTTGCTCTAGCCTTTTATTGGCTAACTCCTAAATCTAGATTGAACCAATTTCTATTTATTTGTATATCGCCACGTGGCAGTGGCTTACTGAGAAAGATTCAGCATGTCTGACTCTGGCAGCTCTCTCCTACTTTGCCTTTCTTCCTCCCAGCATTCAGTTTTACATATATTCCCTTATCCCATCCTCCATATCTCAAGAGATCTTAAAGTTACAGAATGTTACATTCCAGCAAGAATTGGCCAAAGTCAAGCTTTCTTTTGGTTAGCAAAACTGCTTTTGTATGAACAAAAACAGAAGGGAGAGGCAATACACAGAGTTAACATTTAGGTGTTAACCATGTAACACAGCTCTGGATAGAAGTGGCATCTGTTCCCTGGAAAACTTGGAGAGATTGCAGATGACCCTTTTATCCCAGATGCTCAGTGGGATGAAAGAGAACATTTTCTTCTTTCCCCCAGAGTTATAAGGATAGTCAGACCAATGTGCTAGGACATGGCCAAAGGACTATTGCTAGGAATGGAGGCTGTGCCACCCATGTAAACAGGTGAAAGTACTGAGATTACACAACAGCAAAGCATAACAGCAGAGCAGAGAGCAGAGAGGAAAGGGTTCCCCAAGCCAGAGGCCACAGAGGCTGTGTCCTGGGTAGGAATGTCAAAGACTACAAAGCACATCTGAAGTTTCTAAAATTCATTTTGCATTCCATCCCACCTTCTCTCTCATTTCCTATCCACTCTTCAAAGATGGTAAGGTCCTCCCGTGGGGTGTCAAATAAGCCTGGTAAATCTAACTGAGGCAGGACCTAGTCCCTTCCCCATTCCCATTTCCCCCAACTGGGCATGAAGGCTCTGCAAGGTATCCCACCATAGGGAATGCCAGAGGCAAAGAAGCTTTAACCCAGGAAGGAAAACCAGAAAGTGAGTGACCTCAGATTGTTACTTGTCTAAAAGCTTATGGGTTTTCAGGGATCCAGGAAATGGGAAAATACCCAAGTGCAATCATTTTGCAGCCAGGAGTGGTTTTTCAGACCTGGAATTCTAGGGCCCTCCAGTCACAAGCTGCAGGAGGATTTCTAGGTAATTTCTATTAGATAAAAAGTGTCAGTGTCCTGCCCCAACCTTGGCCCTTTTGTCTGGGCGGCATCCCTGGGCTGCATGGAATCCCTGATCCTGTGCCCTGCAATTTCATCTGGACTGGTGAGTCAGTGCAAACCCTGGGGCAACCTGCACTGGGAGAGAGCACAGACTCCCTCCCCCCAGCTCCCTCTGCAGGCTTGTCTTTGTTTCTCATGACCCTGCCTCTCCCAAGCCTTCCCTGGTGTTTTCAGGTGTCCTGTTCCAGTACTAAGGCCATCCACACAAAAGGGTCAGACTCTGGCCTCCAGGCAGGTCTGAGGATTCCTGCAAGGGAGTGCGGGCTTCTTCAGATTGTAACGCAAGGAATAGGTCCTCTTTTGGCACTGGGGAGATCCAACCAGATTCAGTCACAGCAAAGATTGGTCCAGGACAACAAGCGCCTCCCGTCTCCATTTGAAGGAAGAGATGGGCAGGCGCCAATGCAGGAGCTCCTCCAACAGCATGAAAGGCAACATGACATCACCAGAATCCAGACATCCCGAAACAACAAGAATTGAACACCCTACCCCAGAAGATATAGAAGAAACCGACCTTAAACAGTACTTTATGAAAATAATAGAGGACCTTAAACAGGAGGTAAAAAACTGCCATAAAGAAATGGAGATGACTAACAAAAAGCTAGATGAAATAAATAAATCTCTCAAAGATACCCAAGAAAAACAGGAAAAACAAGAAAAAGCAATCAAACAGGTAAGGGAAACAGTACAAGACCTGATAAATGAAATGGAGGTAATAAAGAAAACACAATCTGAGGGAAGACTTGAAATGGAAACTCTGAGTAAATGAACAGAAACTTCAGAGACAAGTATTTCCAACTGAATGCAAGAGATGGAAGAATCTCAGACTCTGAAGATACTATAGAGGAAATAATTCACAGATTAAAGAACAAAACAAATCTAACAAATTCTTAACACAAAACATCCAGGAAATCTAAGACACCATGAAAAGACCAAACCTAAGAATAATTGGGGTAGAAGAAGGAGAAGAATTGCAATTCAAAGGCCCAGAAAATATATTCAACAAATTATAGAAGAAAACTTCCCCAACCTAAAGAAGGATGTTCCTATAAAGGTACAAGAAGCCTACAGAACACCAAATAGACTGGATCAAAAGAAAGCATCCCCACGCCATATATTAATCAAAACACAAAACATACTGAATAAAGAACAGATATTAAGAGCTGCAAAGGAAAAAGGTCAAGTAACATATAAAGGGAAACCTATCAGAATTACACCTGATTTCTCAATGGAAACCATGAAAGCCAGAAGAGCTTAGATAGATGTGCTACAGACACTAAGGGAACATGGATGCAAGCCTAGACTACTATACCCAGCAAAGCTTGCATTCACCATTGATGGAGAAAACAAGATATTCCAGGACAAAAACAGATTTAAAAATACGTAGCCAGAAATCCAGCCTTGCAGAAAGTAATAAAAGGAAAATCACAAACCAAGGAGTCCAACAATGCCCACAATAACTCAGGCTTCTAGCGACCCTTCAACAGCACAACTAGAAGAAGGGAAACACACAAACTCTACTACAAAAAAATGACTGGAGTTAACAACCACTGGTCATTGATATCACTTAATATCAATGGACTCAATTCACCTGTAAAAAGGCACAGGCTAAGAGAATACGAAAACAGGATCCAACATTCTGCTGTTTACAAGAAACATACCTCAACTACAAAGACAGACACCTACTCATATTAAAGGGTTGGGAAAAGGTTTATCAAGCAAATGGACCTAAGAAACAAGCCGGTGTGGTCATAGTAATTTCTAACATAGTTGACTTCAAACTAAAATCAATCAGAAGAGATGGAAAGGGACACTTTATACTCATAACAGGAAAAATACTTCAGAACGAAGTCTCAATCCTGAATATCCATACCCCTAATATGAAAGCTCCCACTTACGTAAAAGAAACACTTCTAGAACTCAAGGCAGCCATCAAAACATACACACTAATAGTTGGAGACTTCAACACTCCTCTCTCATCAATGGACAGGTCAATCAGACAGAAACCTAACAGAGAATTGAAAGACTTAATGGAGGTAATAAACCAAATGGACTTAACAGACATCTATAGAACATTCCACCCAAATAGGAAAGAATATACCTTCTTCTCTGCGGCTCATGGAACCTTTTCGAAAATTGACCATATACTTGGTAACAAAGCAAACGACCACAGTAACAAAAAAATATTAGTAACCACCTTTGTCTTATCGGATCACCATGGATTAAAATTAGAATTCAACAACAATGCTACCCCCAGAAAGCCTACAAACTAATGGAAACTGAACAGTCAACTACTGAACCACAGCTGGGTCAAGGAAGAAAAAAAGAAAGAAACTAAAGTCTTTCTTGAATTTAATGAAAACTAAGACACAACATACTCAAACCTATGGGACACAATGAAAGCAGTGCTAAGAGGAAAGTTCATAGCACTAAGTGCCCACTTAAAGAAAACGGAGAAAGCACTCATTGGTGACTTAACAACACACATGAAAGCTCTGGAAAAAACAAAGAAGCAGAATCAACTAGGAAAAGTAGAAGACTGGAAATAATCAAACTGAGGGCAGAAATCAAAAGAATAGAAACACAGAAAACAATCCAAAGAATCAATGAAACAAGAAGCTGGTTCTTGGAGAAAATCAACAAGATTGACAAACCCTTAGCCAAACTAATCAAATGGCAGAGGGAGAACACGCAAATTAATAAGATCAGAAATGAAAAGGGGGACATAACCACAGACACAGAGGAAATTCAGAGAATCATTAGATCTTACTACAAAAGCCTGTATGCCACAAAATTGGAAAATGTAAAAGAAATGGACAGTTTTTAGATAAATACCATATATCAAAGTTAAACCAGGACCAGATAAATGCTCTAAATAGCCCTGTAAGTCGCGAAGAATTAGATACTGTTATCAGAAACCTCCCTACCAAAAAGAGCCCCGGACCAGATGGTTTCAATGCGGAATTCTAACAGAACTTCCAAGAAGACCTAATACCTATACTCCATAAGGTATTTCATAATATAGAAACACAAGAGTCACTGCCAAATTCCTTCTATGAAGCTACAGTTACCCTGATACCTAAACCACACAAAGACTCAACCAAGAAAAGAGAATTACAGGCCAATCTCATTCATGAACATTGATGCAAAAATTCTCAATAAAATACATGCAAACCGAATCCAAGAACACATTAGAAAAATTATCCACTACTATCAAGCAGGCTTCATGCCAGAGATGCAGGGCTGGTTCAACATACGAAAATTTATCAATGTAATCCATCAGAAAAATAAACTGAAGGAAAAAACCCATATGGTCATCTCATTAGATGCTTAAAAAGCATTTGACAAAATTCAGCATCCTTTTATGATAAAGGTCTTGGAGAGATTAAGGATACAAGGGTCATTCCTAAATATAATAAGAGCTATTTACAGCAAGCCGACAGCTAACATCAAATTAAACGGAGAGAAACTCAAGGCTATCCCACTAAATTCAGGAACAGGACAAGGCTGTCCACTCTCTCCCTATCTCTTCAATATAGTACTTGAAGTTCTAGCAATAGCAATAAGACAACATAAGGGAATCAAGGGAATTCGATTTGGAAAGAAAGTAGTTAAACTTTCATTATTTGCAGATGATATGATGGTGTACATAAGCGACCCCAGAAACTCCACCAAAGAACTCCTACAGATGATAAACTCCTTCAGTAACATGGCAGGCTACAAGATCAACTACAAAAAATCAGTCGCCCTCCTATACACAAAGGATAAGGAAGCAGAGAGGGAAATCAGAGAAGTATCACCTTTCACAATAGCCACAAATAGGATAAGATATCTGGGAGTAACTCTAACCAAGGAAGTGAAGGATTTATTTGACAAGAACTTTAAGTCTTTGAAGAAAGAAATTGAAGAGGATACCAGAAAATGGAAGGATCTCCCCTGCTCATGGATTGGGAGGATCAACATAAAAAAAATGGCAATTCTACCAAAAGCAATCTATAGATTCAATGCAGTCCCCATCAAGATCCCATCAAAATTCTTCACAGATATTGAGAGGACAATAATCAACTTTATATGGAAAAACAAGAAACCCAGGATAGCCAAAAAAGTCTTATACAATAAAGGTACTTCTGGAGGCATTACCATCCCTGACTTCAAACTCTATTACAGAGCTACAGTATTGAAAACAGCTTAGTATTGGCAAAAAAGAGAGAAGTTGACCAATGGAATCGTATAGAAGACCCGGATCTTAAACCACAAACTTATGAACACCTGATTTTTGATAAAGGATCCAAAAGTACACAATGGAAGAAAGAAAGCATCTTCAACAAATGGTGCTGGCATAACTGGATGTCAACGTGTAGAAGAATGAAAGTAGACCCATATCTATCACCATGCACAAAACCAAAGTCCAAATGGATTAAAGACCTCAATATTAATCTGAACACACTGAGCTTGATAGAGTAGAAATTGGGAAGTACTCTACAACAAATGGGCACAGGAGACTGTTTCCTACACATAACCCCAGCTGCGCAGACATTAAGGGCAACATTGAATAAATGGGACCTCCTGAAGCTGAGCAGCTTCTGTAAAGCAAAGGACACTGTCACTGAGACACAAAGGCAGCCTACTGACTGGGAAAAGATCTTCACCAACCCTGCAACTGACAAAGGTCTGATCTCTAAAATATATAAGGAACTCAAGAGACTAGACTTTAAAATGCTAATTAACCCAATTAAAAAATGGGGCGCTGAACTGAACAGAGAATTTTCAACAGAAGAAGTTCAAATGGCCAAAAGACACTTAAAGTCATGCTCAACCTCCTTAGCTATCAGGGAAATGCAAATCAAAACTACTTTGAGATATCATCGTACACCTGTCAGATTGGCTAAAATCCAAAACACCAACGATAACCTTTGATGGAGAGGTTGTGGGGTAAAGGGTACACTCATCCATTGCTGGTGGGAATGCACACTTGTACAACCACTTTGGAAAGCAGTGTGGCGGTTTCTCAGGAAATTCGGGATCAACCTACCCCAGGACCCAGCAATTCCACTATTGGGAATTTACCCAAGAGATGCCCAATCATACTACAAAAGCATTTGCTCAACTATGTTTATAGCAGCATTATTTGTAATAGCCAGATCCTGGAAACAACCTAGATGCCCTTCAGTGAAAGAATGGATGAAGAAACTGTGGAATATATACATGCTAGAATACTACTCAGCGGTAAAAAACAATGACTTCTTGAATTTTGCATGCAAATGGATGGAAATAGAAAACACTATTCTGAGTGAGGTAACCCAGACCCAAAAAGATGAACATGGGATGTACTCACTCATAATCGGTTTCTAGCCATAATTAAAGGACATCGAGCCTATAATTTGGGATTCTTGAGAAGGTAATAAGAAGGTGAACCCAAAAAAAGATATAGTAATCCTCCTGGATATTGGAAGTAGACACTATCTCCAGGCAAGAATTGGGAACTTGAGGGTGGGGCGAGATGCAGCCATGAACCTGGCGAGAGATGAAGAAAATGACTGAGCCCCACATTGGAGCCCCGGTCTGAGCTCCCAAGGTCCTGATGAGGAGCAGAAAGAGAGAGAACATGAGAAAGTCAGGACTGTGAGGGAACCTCCACCTGGCAATAGATGAAGAAAATGATTGAGCCCCACATTGGAGCACCGAACTGAGCTCCCAAGGTCCTGTTGAGGAGCAGAAGGAGGGAGAACATGAGAAAGAAAGTCAGGACCATGAGGGGTGCGTTCACCCATGGAGACGGTGGGACAGAACTAATGGGAGATCACCAACTCCAGTTGGAATGAGACTGATGGAACATGCGACCAAACTGGACTCTCTGAATGTGGCCGACAGTGGGAGCTGACTGAGAAGCAAAGGACAATGGCGCTGGGCTCTGATTCTTCTGCATGGACGGGCTCTGTGGGAGCCTTCTCAGCTTGGTCGATCACCTTCCTGGACCTGGGGGGAGTTGGAAGGACCTTGGTCTTAACATAGAGTAGGGAACCCTGATGGCTCCTTGGCCTTGAGAGGAAGGGAGGGAAGGTATGGGTGGAGGGGAGGGTAGGGAAGGGGTAGGAGGAGGGGAGGATATGGAAATTTTTTTCCAGTTTATTTATTTTTTATTAAAAATTGCCATCTCCTCCTCCCCCTTCCCTCCCCTCCCCTCCACCCACACCTCCACTCCCTCCCTCTTGAGGCCAAACAGCCATCAGGGTTCTCTACACTATGTTGAGTCCAAGGTCCTCCCAACTCCCCCCAGGTCCAGGAAGGTGAGCAACCGAACTGACAAGGCTCACACAGAGCCCGTCCATGTCGTAGAGACCAAGCCCATCGCCATTGTCCTTGGCTCCTCGGTCAGCCTCAACCATCAGCCATCCTCAGAGAGTCCGATTTGGTCGCATGTTCCATCAGTCCCATTCCAAGTGGACTTGCTGGTCTCCCATTACTTCTGTCCTGCCGTCTCAGTGGGTGAACGCGTCCCTCATGGTTCTGACTTTCTTTCTCATGATCTCTCTCCATCAGCTCCTCATCAGAACTTTGGGAGCTCAGTCCGGTGCTCCAATGTGGGGCTCGGTCTCTATCTCCATCCATCGCCAGGTGAAGGTTAAGGCTCACAGTGAGCCCGTCCATGCTGTAGAGTTCACATTCATTGCCGTTGTCCTTGGTTTCTCAGTCCTCCTCCACCGTCAGCCACATTCAGAGAGCCCGGTTTGGTCCCCTGTTCCATCAGTTCCATTCCAACTGGACTTGGTGGTCTCCCGTTAGATCTGTCCCACCGTCTCAATGGGTAAACGCACTCCTCACGGTCCTGACTTCCTTGCTCATGATCTCCCTCCTTTTGCTCCTCATCGGGACCTTGGGAGCTCAGTCCAGTGCTCCTATGGGGGGCTCTGTCATTTTCTCCATCCAATGCCAGGTGAAGGTTCTATGGTGATATGTAAGATATTCATGAGTATGGCAATAGGATCTGGACATTTCTGGCACCCTCTCCTCAGCTGCCCAAGGACCTAGCTGGAGGCGTCTTCCTGGACACCTGGGAACCCCTCTAGAGTCAAGCCTCTGCCAACCCTAGAGTGGCTCCCTTAAGTAAGATATATAATTCCTTGTTCCCATATCCACCCTTCCTATATCCCAACCATCCTATTCCCCCAAGCTCTTCCCATCCTCCACTTCACACTTTTCTCGCCCCATCCCCCCTCCCCCATCCCACCCCACCCCTATGTTCCCATTTTTTGTGCGGCAATCTTGTCTACTTCCAGTATCCAGGAGGATAACTATATGTTTTTCTTTGGGTCCACCTTCTTATATAGCTTCTCTAGGATTTTTACGAATTATAGGCTCGATGTCCTTTATTTATGGCTAGAACCCAATTATGAGTGAGTACATCCCATGTTCATCTTTTTGGGCCTGGGTTACCTCACTCAGAATAGTGTTTTCTATTTCCCTCCATTTGCATGCAAAATTCAAGATGTCATTGTTTTTTACCGCTGAGTAGTATTCTAGCATGTATATATTCCACATTTTCTTCAACCATTCTTCTACTGAAGGGCATCTAGGTTGTTTCCAGGTTCTGGCTATTACAAATAATGCTGCTATAAACATAGTTGAACAGATGCTTTTGTAATATAATTGGGCATCTCTTGGGTAAATTCCCAAGAGTGGGATTGCTGGGTCCTGGGGTAGGTTGATCCCAAATTTCCTGAGAAACCTCCACACTGCTTTCCAAAGCGGTTGCACAAGTTTGCATTCCCACCAGCAATGGATGAGTGTACCCCTTACTCCACATCCTCTCCAGCACAGGCTATCATTGGTGTTTTTTATTTTAGCCATTCTGACAGGTGTAAGATGGTATCTTAACGTTGTTTTGATTTGCATTTCCCTGATTGCTAAGGAGGTTGAGCATGCCCTTAAGTGTCTTTTGGCCATTCGAACTTCTTCTGTTGAGAATTCTCTGTTCAGTTCAGTGACCCATATTTTAATTGTGTTCATTAGCATTTTAAAGTCTAGTCTCTTGAGTTCCTTATATATTTTGGAGATCAGGCCTTTGCCTGTTGCAGGGTTGGTGAAGATCTTTTCCCAGTCAGTAGGCTGCCTTTTTGTCTTAGTGACAGTGTCCTTTGCTTTACAGAAGCTGCTCAGCTTCAGGAGGTCCCATTTATTCAATGTTGCCCTTAATGTCTGTGCTGCTGGGGCTATACGTAGCAAGCATTCTCCTGTGCCCAAATGTTGTAGAGTACTTCCCACTTTCTCCTCTAACAGGTTCAGTGTGTTCAGATTGATATTGAGGTCTTTAATCCATTTGGACTTGAGTTTTGTGCATGGTGATAGACACGGGTCTACTTTCATTCTTCTACAGGTTGACATCCAGATATGCCAGCACCATTTGTTGAAGATGCTTTCTTTCTTCCATTGTGTGCTTTTAGCTCCTTTATCGAAAATCAGGTGTTCATAGGTTTGTGGGTTAAGATCTGGGTCTTCTATTCGATTCCATTGGTCGACATCTCTATTTTTATGCCAATACCAAGCTGTTTTCAATACTGTAGCTCTGTAATAGAGTTTGAAGTCAGGGATGGTAATGCCTCCAGAAGTTCCTTTATTGTATAAGATTGTTTTGGCTATCCTGGGTTTCTTGTTCTTCCATATAAAGTTGATTATTGTCCTCTCAAGATCTGTGAAGAATTTTGATGGGATCTTTAAGGGAATCCCCTTAAAGATTAAATTAATTAATCTTTAAATTATTATTAATTTAATTATTATTAATTAATTATTTAATAATTAATTAAATTAATTAATCATTAAATCTATAGATTGCCTTTGGTAGTATTGCCATTTTTACTATGTTGATCCTCCCAATCCAAGAGCAAGGGAGGTCCTTCCATTTTCTGGTATCCTCTTCAATTTCTTTCTTCAAAGACTTAAAGTTCTTGTCAAATAGGTCTTTCACTTCCTTGGTTAGAGTTACCCCAAGATATTTTATGGTATTTGTGGCTATCGTGAAAGGTGAAGCTTCTCTGATTTCTTTCTCTGCTTCCTTATCCTTTGTATATAGGAGGGCGACTGATTTTTTGGAGTTGATCTTGTAACCTGCCACGATACTAAAGGAGTTTATCAGCTGTAGGAGTTCTTTGGTGGAGTTTTTGGGGTCGCTTATGTATACTATCATATCATCTGCAAATAATGAAAGTTTAACTTCTTCCTTTCCAATTCGAATCCCCTTGATCCCCTTGTTTTGTCTTATTGCTATTGCTAGAACTTCAAGTACTATATTGAAGAGATAAGGAGAGAGTGGACAGCCTTGTCGCGTTCCTGAATTTAGTGGGATGGCCTTGAGTTTCTCTCCATTTAATTTGATGTTAGCTGTCAGCTTGCTGTAAATAGCCTTTATTATATTTAGGAATGACCCCTGTATCCATAATCTCTCCAAGACCTTTATCATAAAGGGGTACTGAATTTTGTCAAATGCTTTTTCTGCATCTAATGAGATGATCATATGGTTTTTATCCTTCAGTTTATTTATATGATGGATTACATTGATAGATTTTCGTATGTTGAACCAGCCCTGCATCTCTGGGATGAAGCCTACTTGATCATAGTGGATAATTTTTCTAATGTGTTCTTGGATTCGGTTTGCCAGTATTTTATTGAGAATTTTTGCATCGATGTTCATGAGTGAGATTGGCCTGTAATTCTTTTTCTTGGTTAAGTCTTTGTGTGGTGTAGGTGTCAGGGTAATTGTAGATATAAAAAAAAAACATGAAAAAAAGTGCCAGTGCTATCCTGTCACACACATTACTAGAGCATCAGTCCTTTTGCTGGTGTTGTTTGATTTAATTTTATCATATATATGTAATATATATAATTACGCACTAAGTTTAACCAAATCCAAAGTCTATACCCGTCTTTGAACTTCTATATAGTCAGAATGTGCTTTATGAAGCTATGGGTCTTCACATCAGATTTCACACTTTCACTGATAATTATGTTTAGATTCACTTGTCCACCACCAAACAACAACAAAATCCCTCTGAGATTGAATTAGAAAAAAATCTTGATATTTAACCTTATATCGTCTAGGCCCATTACCTCCATCAGTCCTTCCTCATCTTCTAATATTCAGTCTTTCTTCTGATTTTTTTACATGTTATACTGTTCTCACATGTTCTAAGTTATGCGTATAAGGTAGAAAATGAAGTTTTTTTCCTGAGATTGCATGACATCACATTTTAAGTTTATCAATTTTGGTTGACTGTGCTTATTGTATTTTTCTTCTGAATATTATTCATGTCTATCTATCTATCATCTATCTATCTATCTATCATCTATCTATCTATCTATCATCTATCTATCTATCTACAGTTTTTATTATCCCTTCACCTGTTGATGGACATCTTGATTGATTCCAGTTTTTTCTCCTAGTGAAAAAAAGAGTGGTAAATGCAAAGATGTGGGGTGGAAACTGAATTTTATAATGATGTGATTATAATGTATTATATTCTCAAACATTAGAAATAATTAAAAAAATTCTTGGAAGTGAAAATTTCTTTTGTAGGGTAAAGAGCTCTCTGGATATATGTCCAGGAGTGAAACAATTGAGCAATATGATAGTTCTATTTTTAAGTTTTTGAAAAATATCCAAACTGATTTCTACCTGACTTTATTTTTGCCCCCAACAGTAGTGAATGAAGAGTCTTCTTTCCCCACATCCTGTCATTTATTCTCAGATTTGCTGATGAGAGTCATTATGACCCCAGTCAAGTGGTTTTAATTTGCGTTTTCCTGACAGCCAGTGATATGAAATTTGTCATTTTTCTTGATACTCATTGATCACTTTTTTTCTTTTCTTTTCTTTCTTCCTTCCTTCCTTCCTTTCTTCCTTCCTTTCTTTCTTTTCTTAAACTGTCTGTTCACTTCATGTGCCAGTTTTTTGATTGGCATTTTATTTCACTGGTGCTAAAGTCTTTGTTCCATATCGAAATGATTTTTGTATGATGGATGAAATGAATCTACACTCATATTTTGCAAATAGAATCCAGGTTTGGCAGCATGATTCATTGAATAGACCACCTCTTTTAAATGTATATTTTGCTTTTCTTGTCAAAAATTAACTGGGCATAGTTTTGTCACTTTATTTCTGGGTCTTTATTCTATTTCGTTGGGTTACCTGTCTATTTTCCCATGCCACTACCATGTTGTCTCTGTTACCATATCTTTCATTATATTTTCTGTTTTTCCTTTCACCATCAAAAGATTTTTTTCTCACATAATATATGCTGACAATTTTTTCCACTCACTTTACTTCTGCTGCTTACTCCCTATTTCCACTCCTATTTGGACCCATTACCTTTTGCCTTTCATTAAAAAAAGACAGGTTTCTAAAGGATTATAATACAATATAATGATAATAAACAGATATAAATGCATTGGGATTAATAAACAGAAACAAAAGAACTCAAAAAAAGACACAAGAGTCAGAGATGTACTTGTTTTGTGCACTAGGGAATCCCATAAATATGCTAAACTATAAATAATAATTTTATGTTGAGGGCCTTGATTCATTTGGAGTTGAATTTTCTTCAGGGTAATATGTATGGATGTATTTGGATTCCTCTTCTTCTTTATCTTTTTTTTTTAGTTACCACACTGTTTGGCCTATTAGCTTAGGCTTCATATTAACTAACTCTTACATCTTAAATTTACCCTATTACTTATGTACCTCCATGAGGCTGTGACTTACTGGGTAAAATTCCAGCATGTTCTTCTCCTTCAGCAGCTACATGGTATCTCCCTGACTCTGCGTACTCTCTCTATATATCTCTTTCAAGCTGGCTGTATTTGGATTTTTCTACATACATACATCTAGTTTGACAAGCATCAGCTGTAGAAGATGTTGTCTTTTTCCAAACATGTGTTTCTGGCTTCATTATAGAAATTCAGTTGTCGAGATTGTGCTGGGAGGTTCGCTGTATAATATTCCATCCCGCCCAGCCCCCACCTTAGCCCTTTTGTCAGGGTGTCTTCCCTGGGCTGCATGGAATCCCTGATCCTGTGCCCTGCAATTTCATCTGGACTGGTGAGTGAGTGCGAACCCTGGGACAAACTGCACTGGGAAAGAGCACAGACCCCCTCTCCCCAGCTCTCTCTGCAGGCTTGTCTTTGTTTCTCATGACCCTGCCTCTCCCAAGCCTTCCCTGGTGTTTTCAGGTGTCCTGTTCCAGTACTAAGGCCATCCACCCAAAGGGGTCAGACTCTGGCCTCCAGGCAGGTCTGAGGATTCCTGCAAGGGAGTGCGGGCTTCTTCAGATTGTGACGCAAGGAATAGGTCCTCTCTGGCACTGGGGAGATCCAACCAGATTCAGTCACAGCAAAGATTAGTCCAGGACAACAAGCGCCTCCCATCTCCATTTGAAGGAAGAGATGGGCAGGCGCCAATGCAGGAGCTCCTCCAACAGCATGAAAGGCAACATGACATCACCAGAATCCAGACATCCCGAAACAACAAGAATTGAACACCCTACCCCAGAAGATATAGAAGAAACCGACCTTAAACAGTACTTTATGAAAATAATAGAGGACCTTAAACAGGAGGTAAAAAACTGCCATAAAGAAATGGAGATGACAAACAAAAAGCTAGATGAAATAATTAAATCTCTCAAAGATACCCAAGAAAAACAGGAAAAACAAGAAAAAGCAATCAAACAGGTAAGGGAAACAGTACAAGACCGGATGAATGAAATGGAGGTAATAAAGAAAACACAATCTGAGGGACGACTGGAAATGTAAACTCTGAGTAAATGAACAGAAACTTCAGAGACAAGTATTTCCAACCGAATACAAGAGATGGAAGAAAGAATCCCGGACTCTGAAGATACTATAGAGGAAATAAATTCACAGATTAAAGAACAAAACAAATCTAACAAATTCTTAACACAAAACATCCAGGAAATCTAAGACACCATGAAAAGACCAAACCTAAGAATAATTGGGGTAGAAGAAGGAGAAGAATTACAACTCAAAGGCCCAGAAAACATATTCAACAAAATTATAGAAGAAAACTTCCCCAACCTAAAGAAGGATGTTCCTATAAAGGTACAAGAAGCCTACAGAACACCAAATAGACTGGATCAAAAGAAAGCATCCCCACGCCATATAATAATCAAAACACAAAACATACTGAATAAAGAACAGATATTAAGAGCTGCAAAGGAAAAAGGTCAAATAACATATAAAGGGAAACCTATCAGAATTACACCTGATTTCTCAATGGAAACCATGAAAGCCAGAAGAGCTTAGATAGATGTGCTACAGACACTAAGGGAACATGGATGCAAGCCTAGACTACTATACCCAGCAAAGCTTGCATTCACCATTGATGGAGAAAACAAGATATTCCAGGACAAAAACAGATTTAAACAATACGTAGCCAGAAATCCAGCCTTGCAGAAAGTAATAAAAGGAAAATCACTAACCAAGGAGTCCAACAATGCCCACAATAACTCAGACATCTAGCAACCTTTCACCAGCACAACTCAAAGAAGGGTAACACAAAAACTCTACTACAAAAAAATGACCAGAGTTAACAACCACTGGTCATTAATATCACTGAATATCAATGGACTCAATTCACCTATAAAAAGGCACAGGCTAAGAGATTGGATATGAAAACAGGATCCAACATTCATTCATTTACAAGAAACACACCTCAACCTCAAAGACAGACACCTACTCATATTAAAGGGCTAGGAAAAGGTTTATCAAGCAAATGGTCCTAAGAAACAAGCCGGTGTGGTCATAGTAATTTCTAACAAAGTTGACTTCAAACTAAAATCAATCAGAAGGGATGGAAAGGGACACTTTATATTCATAACAGGAAAAATCCATCAGAATGAAATCTCAATCCTGAATATCTATGCCCCTAAGATAATAGCACCCACTTAAGTAAAATAAAAAATACTAGAACTCAAGGCAACCATCAAACCACTCACATTAATAGTAGGAGACTTCAACACTCCTCTCTCATCAATGGACAGGTCAATCAGACAGAAATCTAACAGAGAATTGAAAGACTTAATGGAGGTAATGAACCAAATGGACTTAACAGACATCTATAGAACATTCCACCAAAATAGGAAAGAATATACCTTCTTCTCTGCAGCTCATGTAACCTTTTCGAAAATTGACCATATACTTGGTAACAAAGCAAACTTCCACAGTTACAAAAAAATATTAGTAACCACCTGTGTCTTATCGGATCACCATAGATTAAAATTAGAATTCAACAACAATGCTACCCCCAGAAAGCCTACAAACTCATGGAAACTGAACAGTCAACTACTGAACCACACCTGGGTCAAGGAAGAAATAAAGAAAGAAATTGAAGTCTTTCTTGAATTTAATGAAAACTAAGACACAACATACTCAAACCTATGGGACACAATGAAAGCAGTGCTAAGAGGAAAGTTCATAGCACTAAGTGCCCACTTAAAGAAAACAGAGAAAGCACTCATTGGTGACTTAACAACACACCTAAAAGCTCTAGAAAAAAAAAGCAGATTCACCTAGGAGGAGTAGGAGACTGGAAATAATCAAACTGAGGGCAGAAATGAACAAAATAGAAACACAGAAAACAATCCAAAGAATCAATGAAACCAAAAGCTGGTTCTTGGAGAAAATCAACAAGATTGACAAACCCCTAGCCAAACTAATCAAATGACAGGGAGAGAACAAGGAAATTAATAAGATCAGAAATGAAAAGGGGACATAACCACAGACACAGAGGAAATTCAGAGAATCATTAGATCTTACTACAAAAGCCTTTATGCCACAAAATTGAAAAATGTAAAAGAAATGGACAGTTTTTTTAGATAAGTACTACTTACAAAAGTTAAACCAGGACTAGGTGAACAATTTAAATAGTCCTGTTTGTCGCGAAGAATTAGAAACTGTTATCAGAAACCTCCCTACCAAAAAGAGCCCAGGACCAGATGGTTTCAATGCAGAATTCTACCAGAACTTCCAAGAAGACCTAATACCTATACTCCTTAAGGTATTTCATAATATAGAAACAGAAGAGTCATTGCCAAATTCCTTTTATGAAGCTACAGTTACCCTGATACCTAAACCACACAAAGACTCAACCAAGAAAGAGAATTACAGGCCAATCTCATTCATGAGCATCAATGCAAAAATTTTCAATAAAGTACTGGCAAACAGAATCCAAGAACACATTAGAAAAATTATCCACTACGATCAAGTAGGCTTCATGCCAGAGATGCAGGGCTGGTTCAACATACGAAAATCTATCAATGTAATCCATCATATAAATAACCTGAAGGATAAAAACCATATGATCATCTCATTAGATGCTGAAAAAGCATTTGACAAAATTCAACACCCCTTTATGATAAAGGTCTTGGAGAGATTATGGATACAAAGGTTATTCCTAAATATAATAAAGGCTATTTACAACAAGCCAACAGCTAACATCAAATTAAATGGAGAGAAACTCAAGGCCATCCCACTAAATTCAGGAACATGACAAGGCTGTCCACTCTCTCCTTATCACTTCAATATGGTGCTTGAGGTTCTAGCAATAGCAATAAGACAACATAAGAGGATCAAGGGGATTCAAATTGGAAAGGAAGAAGTTAAACTTTCATTATTTGCAGATGATATGATCGTGTACATAAGCGACCACAAAAACTCCACCAAAGAACTCCCACAGATGATAAACTCCTTCAGTAATGTGGCAGGATACAAGATAAACTCCAAAAAATCAGTTGCCCTCCTATACGCAAAGGATAAGGAAGCAGAGAGGGAAATCAGAGAAGTATCACCTTTCACGATTGCCACAAATAGCATAAAATATCTTGGGGTAACTCTAACCAAGGAAGTGAAGGATCTATTTGACAAGAACTTTAATTCCCTGAAGAAACAAATTGTAGAGGATACCAGAAAATGGAAGGATCACCCTTGCTTGTGCATTGGGAGGATCAACATAGTAAAAATGGCAATTCTACCAAAGGCAATCTATACATTCAATGCAGTCCCCATCAAGATCCCATCAAAATTCTTCACAGACCTTGAGAGGACAATAATCAACTTTATATGGAAAAACAAGAAACCCAGGATAGCCAAAACAATCTTATACAATAAAGGAACTTCTGGAGGCATTACCATCCCTGACTTCAAACTCTATTACAGAGCTACAGTATTGAAAACAGCTTGGTATTGGCATAAAAACAGAGAAGTAGACAAATGGAATCGAATAGAAGACCTGGATCTCAACCCACAAACCCATGAGCACCTGATTTTTGATAAAGGAGCCAAAAGTACACAATGGAAGGAAGAGGGCATCTTCAACAAATGGTGCTGGCATAAGTGGATCTCAACCTGTAGAAGAATGAAAGTAGATCCATATCTATCACCATGCACAAAACTCAAGTCCAAATGGATTAAAGACCTCAATATTAATCTGAACACACTGAGTCTGATAGAGGAGAAAGTGGGAAGTACTCTACAACATATGGGCACAGGAGACTGTTTCCTACATATAACCCCAGCAGCACAGACATTAAGGGCAACATTGAATAAATGGAACCTTCTGAAGCTGAGCAGCTTCTGTAAAGCAAAGGACACTGTCACTAAGACACAAAGGCAGCCCACTGACTGGGAAAAGATCGTCACCAACCCCGCAACAGACAAAGGTCTGATCTCTAAGATATATAAGGAACTCAAGAGACTAGACTTCAAATTGCTAATTAACCCATTTAAAAAATGGGGCTCTGAACTGAACAGAGAATTCTCAACAGAAGAAATCTATATAGCCAAAAGACTCTTAAAGTCATGCTCAAGCTCCCTAGCTATCAGGGAAATGCATATCAAAACAACTTTGAGATACCATCTTACACCTGTCAGATTGGCTAAAAAAAACCCACCAATGATAGCCTGTGCTGGAGAGGTTGTGGGGTAAGGGGTACACTCATCCATTGCTGGTGGGAATGCACGCTTGTGCAACCACTTTGGAAAGCAGTGTGGCGGTTTCTCAGGAAATTTGGGATCAACCTACCCCAGGACCCAGCAATCCCACTCTTGGGAATATACCCAAGAGATGCCCAATCATACTACAAAAACATTTGTTCAACTATGTTCATAGCAGCATTATTTGTAATAGCCAGAACTGGAAACGACCTAGATGTCCTTCAGTGGAAGAATGGATGAAGAAAGTGTGGAATATACACATATTAGAGTACTACTCAGGGGTAAAAAACAATGACATCTTGAAATTTGCATGCAAATGGATGGAAATAGAAAACACTATTCTGAGTGAGGTAACCCAGACCAAAAACGATGAACATGGGATGTACTCATTCATAATCGGTTTTTAGCCATAAATAAAGGACATCGAGCCTATAATTTGTGATCCTCGAGAAGACAATAAGAAGGTGAAACCAAAGAAAAACATATAGTTATCCTCCTGGATATTGGGAGCAGACAAGTTTGCTGTGCAAAAATTGGGATCTTGGGGGTGGGGTGGGTTGGGGGCAAGGGGAGATGGGGAGAGCAAAGCATGAAGGGGAGGATAGGGAGAGCTTGTGGGAATAGGATGCTTGGGATATAGGAAGGGTGGATATGGGAGCAGGGAAGCATATATCCTAATTAAGGGAGCCATTTTAGGATTATTAAGAGACTTGCCTCTAGAGGGGTTCCCAGGTATCCAGTGAGACACCCCCAGCTAGTTCCCTGGGCAGCTGAGGAGAGGGAGTCGGAAAAGGCCAGATTCTATAGCCATACTGATGATTATCTTGCATATCACCATAGAATCTACATCTGGCCATGGATGAAGCTAGAAACAGAGCCCCACATTGGAGCACCGGACTGAGTTCCCAAGGTCCTGACAAGGAGCAGAAGGAGGGAGAACATGAGAAAGAAAGTCAGGACCGTGAGGGAACCTTCATCTGGCGATGGATGGAGATAAAGACAGAGCCACACATTTGTGCACCAAACTGAGCGCCCAAGGTCCAAATGAGGAGCAGAAGGAAGGAAAACATGAGCAAGGAAGTCTGGACTGCGAGGAGTCCTCCCACCTACTGAGGTGGTGGGGCTGATCCATTAGGAGCTTACCCAGCCCAGCTGGACTGGGACTGAAAAAGCATGAGATAAAACCGGTCTCCCTGAACATGGCAGACAATGAGGACTGCTGAGAAGCCAAGGACAATAACACTGGATTTGGACCCTACTACTCATACTGGCTTTGGAGGTCCTGGCCTGTTTGGATGCTCACCTTCCTAGACCTGGATCAAGGGGGGGAGGAACTTCGACTTCCCACAGGGCAGGGAACCCTTACTGCTCTGTGGACAGGAGAGGGAGGGGGAGTGGAGGAGGGAGCGGGGTAATTGGGAGGCGGGGAGGAGGCAGAAATTTTTAATTAAAAAAGCGGGAAAAGGGGAAAAAAAGAAATTCAGTTGTCTCTAGGAATTTGGATTTATGTCTGATCTTCATTTTAATTCCATTAATCAATATGTCTGTTTTTGAGCCAATACCATGCAGTTTCTATAACTTTAGCTCTGTAGTACAGCATGAAATCAGGGATAGTGGATACATCCATCTAATCCAGCTAAAAAAATAATCCTTTTTTTTAATTCAGGACTTGTTTAGCTATTCTATGTCTATGTATTTCCATATGAAGCTGAAAAGTTTCTTTTCAAGAGAATCTTTAAACTACACACTATTTAAAAGCCTTCAGTTTTAGAAGACTGAGTTACTCTATAGAGATTTGCTATCATATCTCCATGTAGGACATGCCATATGAATAGGAACAAAGGCAGTTAGTCACCCAAAGCCTAGTCCTGTCAGGTGCCCAGCCTTATCTTTGAGATTGGTAGTGTTGGTGCCTCTCTCACTGACTTGCTCTGGACTTGGCACACATCGCCGTCTCTGTGCATCTGGGTTTGCTAATTCCTATGACTGCTGAGTGTTGTTTCCTTCCAGTACACATCACCTGCTGTAGGTGATGTGTAGCTTGGAACTAAGAGCAACATTTAGTAGCATGTCCTTATGGGGCTGTTCATAATTTTTACCTGCATATGTTTTAGAACTTGATGCAGAAATGTATCATAATAGTATAGAAGATAATTGTGTCTCTTTCCATACACTTTTTTTTCCATCTGAATATCCTGTAATTTTTTTTTTACCAAGAAATGGATATCTTTTGCCAGATAAATAAAATACAAAGACTTTTTGTGTTTATGTTTTAATATGTGAACAACAACTTTTTTAAAGTTCAGAATGAACATGTTCAGAATTAACTACTTTTGAAAAAATGACTGAATGAAAAGATTTTTATGTTTTTTCTGTAGACATTTTAAATTGATGCACATATATAATCATTTGTTATTTTAATGTTTTGTTGCTTAAAAACTCTTTTCTCTAAGACACAACTTACAGTAGGTGGAAATAGATTTTATGTAAAAATCATCCTTTATAGATAATTGTTGTCCCACTAAAATACTTGCTTCCAAACTTTATGACATTAGAGCTCTTTCTGCTCTGATAGACCAAATTACTCAGTCTTTATCTCTAGCACTGCAACAGATTATTAGCTGCAGCCTCCCTTCACTCTTGCCCATACCTCCTGTAGATCCTACAGACCATCCCCTCCTAAACTCACCCACCCCACATACACTTGTTGTAGAATCCCAGCCCCCAGTTCCAGCAGGCACCTCCTGCTCAAACATAGGCCATGCCAGACAGAAAACCAGGTAGGCTTCCCATAGACCTTCTCCTCTGTCCCTCTTTGGTTCTGTAGACCCCATCACTCAGTCTTGTCCCTAGTGCTGTAACAGATCACGAGCAGCAGACACCCTCCAACCTTGTTGACAGTTCCTGTGGACTGCACAAACCATACCCTTCTAACCTCCTGCCACTCATCACTGTATCCCAGTGACCATTTCCTGTAAAGACACCAGCTGAGCAACCCTGAAACACAGGCAGCACATAGCCATCATGCTCTCTGAAAACTCAGGGGGGGGGACAGAAATCAGGGAACAAATCACCTACCTATTATAGACAAACTCATAAATCAGTGCCTAGCGCTACTAACATCCCAAACCTAGATGTCAAGATGACAGAATAAAAACATAATCAATAGAGCTCTCTAGGGAGAGACAACTATGTCACCACAGCAGAGCCTGAATATTTCAACATAAATGAAGCTCAAGAAAAAGACCTTAAATCTAACTATATGAAGATAATAGATGTCATGAAAGAGGAAATTGATAAATCCCTGAAAGGAATCGAGGAAAACACAATCAAAGGAAATAAATAAAATAATTCCTTAAAAAAGCCAACAAAATACAAACCAATAGTTGAACTCAAAGAATAAAACTTTTTGATACCTGAAAATGGAAATGAAAGCAATAATGGAAACACAAACTGAGGGAATCCTGAAAATAAAAAAAAAAAATTAATGAACTCAAACAGTAACTACAGAGGCAAGCTTTACAAACAATACAAGACAGAAGAAAAAAAATTCAGGTATTGAAGATACAATAGAAGAAATGTATAATCATACAATCAAATGTTAATTCTAAAGTAATACTGATCTAAAATATAGAGAAAATATGGAACACTAAGAAAAGACCAAGCCAAAGAAGAGTAGGAATAGAGGAAGAAGAATCCCTGCTCAGAAGCCCAGAAAATATTTTCAACAAAATCATAGGTAAAAACGTTTCTAACCTAAAAAAGGAGGTGCCTATCAAGGTATAAGAAGCATACTCAATAGATTGGACAAGGAAAGAAAGTCCCCTTTCTACATAATAATCAAAACACTAAACACACAGAACAAAGATAGAGTTCACAAAGCTGGAAGGGAAAAGTACCAAGTAACATATAAAGGCAGGCCTACTAGGATTAAACCTGACTTCTGCACAGTGATTCTAAAAACCAGAGAAGCTTAAACAGATGTGCAATAAACTCTAAGAGACCACAGATGCCAGCACAAACTACCATATTCAGCAAAACTTTCAATCAACATAGTTGGAGAAAATAAAATATTCCATTAAAAGCATATTTAAATAATATCTATTTACAAATACTGCCACACAGAAGACACTAGAAAAACTCCAACCAACGGAGGTAAACTATGCCCATGAAAGTCCATACAATAATCTCACACCAGCAAAATCAATAGAGGGGACACACAGAGAGAGAGAGAGAGAGGGAGAGAGAGAGAGAGAGAGAGAGAGAGAGAGAGAGAGAAATCTTGTCCCACTGCCACCAACAATAACAACAAAATAGCAGGTACATTAGTTTCTTTTGCTGTTTTTACAAACAGTCATGTAAAAAACTTATTCTCAGGTGCTCATAGAATATGCACTTTAAAAATAATATCCTTATTAATTCTTTGAGAATTTAAAACTATGCAGTTCTTGTCTTTTGCCATCCTTATCTCCCCTTTCACAGAACTTTAAGTTGTCCTCTCCTCCTCCTCCTTCTCCTCTTCCTTCTACTTCTTATTTCTCCTATTGAGCCCAGTTTGGGTTGTCTAACTACTCCTGGTCACACTGCTCCCTCTCCTAGAAGCTATCAGAAGCTAATGCTGCTCAGCTACCAGTGGGCTTTTGTGCCCAACTTGTAATATTGTCTGGCTTGGGCTTGTGTAAGACTCACATATCCAGATACATAGAAATGTTTATTCTAATCAAAATGAGCCAGATATTTATTTGAGTAAATGTTCTTGTAATTGTTTTCTTCCCTAAGTATTATTGTTTCTTGTTTATATTTTACTTGATTTTACCTTTACTTTCCAAACTTAAAACATCTTGCCTTGCCTTGATACACTGAAGTTAAAGAAACTCTCTAAATGTCTTTAACAGTGCTTAAATGATCCTGCTCCCATCCAGGTCTAGCACTGGGATGAGAGTATTGAGATACTAAATATCTAAGACAGGGCCTCCACAATCTCAAAGATGATGGTGATATTTTAGGGTGTTTGTCTGGTTCCCACTAGGCCTGGACTTGGTTTTGCTGAGAAACAGAAACTGAATCATTTCTCAGAAAGCCATTAAGTGCTGTCTTAGCACTCCTGACTGCGTTTGTCACAAGCTAATGTTCTTGAACATAACTGACCTTTCTCCTCTGTCTGACCAACTTCCCACACTAAACCATGTGGCAATTTCAGCATTTGAGCTCAATGGAAATGGAAAAATACAGTGTTAATTGAGGAAGCACAAGTTCAGAATGAGAAAACAATATGCTCTCCCTCACGTGCAGATCGTGGCCTCCAATGTATATGTATATAGATGTAGATAGGAGCAAGTGTAGGTAAAGTCTAAAGAAAAGATCTTTTAAAAATGACTGGCAGTAACCAGTGATTAATTATTTTGCAGGGGTGAGATAATGATCTAGTTTTGTTCTTCTACATGGAACTATGTAAATAACCAGACCAGTTATTGAAGATATTATCTAGTCTCCAATGTTTATCTTTGGCCTCTTTGTCATGAATCAGGTGGCTGTAGGATAGTGGGCTTATACCTATTCTCAGTTCTAACGCTTTGATCAATGTGCCTGTTTTTATGTTGGTGCCATTCTGTTTATTTCTGTAGCTCTATAGCATTACAAATGCCCCAAGTTCCCTTTCCTATGTAGATGCTAGAGTTGAACATTCAGATGGATATGTTTACATTTAAGTGCTCATAGAAGGCAAAAAACTAGTAAGGTTCTAGAAGGGTGAGCTTTGAAGGGAAGTGAGAAAGAGCCCAGGTAGTATGAAGAAGGGATAAAATGGTGGACAGGAATGAGAGAGTAACACAGAGAAAGGAATATGGGAAGAAATTAAAAATACTAAAGCCCTTTGAAGATGTCATATAGAAATTTACTACTGTAGAAGCATCCTAAAAGGTATATAATTACATATAAAATAAGTTAAAGGGCTGGGCGGTTGTGGCGCACGCCTTTAATCCCAGCACTCGGGAGGCAGAGGCAGGCGGATCTCTGAGTTCGAGGCCAGCCTGGTCTACAAGAGCTAGTTCCAGGACAGGCTCTAGAAACTACCGGGAAACCCTGTCTCAAAAATAAGATAAAATAAAATCAGTTAAATGGAGTTATATTATATAAGAGAGAAATATTGATTCACCAAATACCATAAAGTTTCCACTGTAAATCTCAGTGCGATATATGAGCTAACTCTTTATCAAGTTGTTTTTTAGTAGGTCCACACCAAACATTCTAAACATTGTAATCTATTGCCATTTGTTCTGCTTATCTACAGAACTTGGTGATAAGATACTATTGGTAAAACAGTACACAATTGAGTCATAATTACATGACAAAGTCAAGCTGGTACTGACTTGGAAGCATATTCTCTATTGGCTAGCTTTCACAGTAATAGAGGGTTCTGTGCATTATATAGTTGAATAAAAATGAAACAGCCTTACTCAGCTATGAACTCTTTGAGTTATAATAAAAACTAACTTGGAAAGAGATGGTTACTAGTTCAATACTAATTTTTTGGTAATAGCCAGCTATTTTTTTTGCTTGAATTTAATGCCCACTCTACTACATAGAGTTCATACCCTAATGTTGTGAATTAGGGGGGAAAATACTCAGATCACTCAGTGATATAATGGGATTAGGAATTATAAGCCAAATAAATTGTTTCTTTCCTAAGTTTATTTTGGACATGGTTTGGTCATCAATCATTGTAGATGACTAATATTATTGTTCTGCTTAATAGACACAGTAATAAGTTGATCCCTGACCTCTTATCTCTTTATCTTATCTTTATACTGACATCTTCTCTTTTTTCAGTTGAGCAGAGTCTAGTTAATGGAGATCAATTGAGAGACAAAGAGCCAGTCAGCATGCATTGATAAAAGACTGTGGAATGTTAATCTCTAAATGGGATCTCTGTATATCACTTCCAGCCCACAAGGGGCAGGAACATTGATTGCATAAGAGGGCACAGGGATACTATAAGAGTCAGAGAAGGAGTTGTCTTCAGTGTGCAGTATTTGGCAGTTATAGTAGTGCAGCTGTACACATGAAGATGAAATGATTGGGACTACAGGTGGAGCCCTGGATAAAATTGAGTCAGCCAAACTCCCAGCATGGAGCAGGGTAGGAGGTTGGACTCATGATGTCCTATCTCCTGGTGAGAAGCTATTAGCAGTTGATGATTGCTGCAAGAGAGTCAATATTGTCGATATGTGGGGTATGAGAGGCTACCCATACTCCCACACCAATGCATATATATATATATATATATATATATATATATATATATATATATATAATACATTATAGGTCAAATCTGTTTATGAGTGAGATAATATTGTTTTTCCCCTTCTGAAATTATGTAGCTTCACTTAACTTTATCTTTTCAATGTCCACTGAACTCTGATTCTTGTATATCCAGTTGGGTTAGCCTGGGGACTTGGTCATAGAGAAGAGAAAGGTCAGCCATGGTCAAGAGCATTCACATATGGTTACTGCACTGAGGAGTGTTCAGATGTTATTTAAAGGCTTTCTGTGAAAAATTTCAGTTTCTGTTTCTCAGGAGAAAAAAAAGTCTTTTAGCACAGCCAAACCCTGCTGAGAGTTGGTCCATCTCCCTAAAACATTGCCATCAGCACTGCCTTTTTGGAGGACCTGTCTTGGAGTGCTAACATCTCTATACACTCATCACAGTGATAAAGCTGGATGGGACCTGGATCATTTTAAACCCTCTTAAAGCATTTGGGAAAACTTCTTTAAATAAAATGTATCAAACAAGTCCAGAGTTTTTCAAATAGGATTTAAACTTGGAAGAAGAAGAAGAAGAAGAAGAAGAAGAAGAAGAAGAAGAAGAAGAAGAAGAAGAAGAAGAAGAAAACTGACAATTACAACAACTACAACAACAACAGCACTGACAAAACCATGGCCTGGGGGCAATACAGTTTATAATAATATTCATTACTCAAATAAACACCTGGAATACATGTGGTAAGAATAAGCATTTCCAAAAATTGGGAAAAGTATGAGTCTTATACTAGCTCTAATCTGACAAAATTATAGCATAGCAGGAGGAGTTACTTGCTGAATTACCACTGGCATGTTATTCCATCTAGGGCAGGGAAACCAATTCCTGTTCAGGTCCCACTCCCAAGAGTAATTAGGTAACCCAAACTTGACTCAATGGGGGAAAAGAAGAAGTAGAAGGAAGAGGAAGAGAAACAGGAAGAGAAGACAGCACTTCAAAGTTAATTGAATAGGAAGTTAAGGACAGAGAGCATGACCTGTGAAAAATTGAGGTCTATAATATGATCAAAATACATTATTTTAAATTCTCAAGGAATTATTAAAAATATAAATTTTAGAGTTGGATTTGTAGCTCCACCTGAGGGTGATGTTTTTATTGTTTTGAGCTACTGATTTTCATAATTTATAATAACAGCTAAAAGAACCCAATATACTTAATGAACTTACTCAACTAATAGGAAAGGCACTGGCGGTCAAGCCAAGGTCCTCAAGAATGCTAGGCCAGTAGTAAAACCTAACATTTTTTGTCAATCGCTCCCTTCTCCTTTTCTTTTTTGTTTTTATTTAAAGATACTACATTTTCAATTCAGGCAGACACAGACACAACCTGTTCAAACACAGGTCACATATTCCATGAGACCAGTTTGGCCATTCATTTTCAGAACATCCCCACTGTCCAGCTTCTAATAGAAGTTAATCCTCCCAGGCTCCATGATTACTATGTCCCAACCCCCAACTCAGGCAGATATTTCCTGTTCAAACATGGGCCATGCCTACCAAAAGACCAGATAGGCCACCCACCCCAAGACCATCCCTCCACTCTCTCTGTTACCCCAGTTTGAATCTTCAGGGTATTCTCTAGCCCTACAACAGAACACCAGAGTGTGCTTCCTCTCCCACTCCCAACCATGATTCTCGAGGATATCACAGGCCAGTGTCCTCTGTATACTCCTTTCCTTAGCTTCCAACAATCTCCTAAAATCCAGAGAGGAAACAAAAATCAAGGAACAAAACACCCTCCTAAAAAACACAAACCCAGAAATCTGCATCTAGACCTACAATCATCCTAAACCCCGATGACTAGATGCCAGAATAAGAACAAAATCAATAGCAATCAGGGCAAACTGTCTCCACCAGAGTCTAGCAATCCTACCACAGCAGGCAATGTATATTACAACACAGCTGTAGCATAAGAAAAAGAATTAAAAAAACCAACTGTAAGAATATGATAGACTGTATCCCAAGCATCCCATTCCTCCGAGCTCCCCCTATTCTCCCCTTCATGCATTTCTCTCCCCATCTTCCCTTGACCCCCTCTCGCCCCACCCTCAAGTTCCCAATTTTTGCCCGGCGATCGTGTCTACTTCCAAGATCCAGGAGGATTACTATATGTTTTTCTTTGGGTTCACCTTCTTATTATCTTCTCAAGAATCCTGAATTATAGGCTCAATGTCCTTTAATCATGGCTTTAAATATAACCTTATGAAGATAATGGAGACCTTTACAGAGGAAATGAAAAATTCCCTTAAAGAAATGGAGGAAAAGACAAACAAAAAATTGGAAGAAATTAATAAATCTCTCAAAGAAACTCAAGAAAACCAAGAAAAAACAATCAAACAGGTGAAGCAAACTGTTCAAGACTTGAAGACTGAAATAGAGACAACAAAGAAAAAGCAAACAGAAGAAATTCTGGATATGGATAATCTGGGTGAATGAACAGGAACTACAGAGGCAAGCATAACCAACAGAATATAAGAGATAAAAGAAAGAATATCAGATATTGAAGATACTATAGAGAAAATTGATTCATTGGTCAAAGAAATATTAAAGCTAACAAATTCCTAACACAAAACATCCAGGAAATCTGGCACAGCATGAAAAGATCAAACCTAAGAGTGACAGGAATAGGAGAAGAAATCAACCTCAAAGACACAGAAAATAAATTCAACAAAATCATTGAAGAAAACTTTCACAACCTAAAGAAAGATAGCCCTATGAAGGTACAAGAAGCTTACAGAGCACCAAATTGACTAGATAAAAAAATAGTTCCCTCACCATACAATAATCAAAATATAAACACACAGAAAATAAGAAATATTATTAGCTGCAAATGAAACCATGAAGGCCAGAAAGTCATGGACAGATGTGCTGCAGACACTAAGAGACCATGTATGCAAGCCCAGACTACTATACACAGCAAAGCTTTCAATCACCATCAAAGAAGAAAACAAGATATTCCATGACAAGGCCAGATTTAAACAATATGTATCAAAAAACCCCATCCATACAGATAGTGCTAGAAGGAAAACCCCAACCCAAGGAAGCTACATGCATCCACTAAAACATAGGCAACAGATAACCACCCACCAGCAAAACCGAAAGAAGAGAAACACACAGCCACTATTACCAAAAAATAGCAGGAATTTGCAACCACTGGTCATAAATATCTGTTAATATCAATGGACTCAATTCACCTATATAAAGACACAAGCTAAGAGAATGGATATGATAACGGAATCCAGCATTCTACTGTGTAAAAGAAACACATCTGAATCTCAAGGACAGACATTTCTTCAGAGCAAAGTGTTGGGAAAAAGTTTTCCAATGAAAAGTCCCCAAGAAACAAAGGTGTATAGCTATCCTAATATTTAACAAAATAGACTTCAAACTAAAATCAATCAGAAGACTTGGAGAAGGACACTTTATACTGATAACAGGAACAATCCATCAGGATGAAGTCTCAATCCTGAACATCTATGCCCCTAAAAAGAGAGCACCCTTATTAGTAAAAGAAATGTTACTAAAGCTTAAATAATACTTCAAACCCCGCACACTAACAGTAGGAGACTTCAACTGTCCACTCAAGCCAAATAGACTGGTCAACCAGACAGAAACTTAATAGAGAAATAAGAGAACTAACAGATGTCATAACTCAAACGGACTTTACAGACATCTATAGAACATTCCACCCAAACACAGAGATTATAACTTCTTCTCAGAACCTCATGTAATCCTCTCTAAAATTGACCACATACTCAGTAACAAAGCAAACCTCCACAGATAAAAATAACCTTGGAGTAACCCCTTGTATCTTATCGAATCATCATGGTTTAAAGTTAGAATTTAACATCCCTACTCTCAGAAAGTCTACAAACTCAGGGAAATTGAACAGTAAAATTTTGAACCATCCTCATGTCAATAAAGAAAGAAAGAAATTAAAGGCTTCCTAGAATTCAATAAAAATGAAGGTACAACATACCAAAACCTATGGGACAGTGTGAAATCGGTGCTAAGAGAAAAGTTCATAGCACTAATTGCCCACATAAAGAAAGTGGAGAATGTTCACACCAGTGACTTAACAGCACACCTGAAAGCTCTGAAACAAAAATAAAATGTTAAATCTAAAAAAATTTATGACACAAAGCATGTGGGAAACCTGGGACACTATAAAAAGGTCAATCCTAAAAAATAATGGGAAAAGAGAAAGGGGAAAGGATCCCATTTCAAAGACCCAGAAATATTTTCAGTAAAATTATAGAAGAAAATTTTCCTAACCCATAGGAGGACATGCCTATCATGATGCAAGAAGCATATAGAGATGCAGATATATAGACACAAGAAATATATATATATATATATATATTGGACCAGAAAGAAAGCTACAACAGAAAAAAACAAGTAAGAGATGTAGATATATAGATACACGAAATATATATATATATATATATATACATATATACATACATATATATATATGTGAATAAATGTATACGCACACACACACACACACACACACACACACACACACATATATATATATATATATATATATATATATATATATATATATATATATATGATGGAGGAGTGTCTATGTGTTACTTTCATTGATTAATAAAGGAACTGCCTTGGCCCGTTAAGAGACAGAAAATTAGGTAGGCGGAGTAGACAGAACAGCATTGTGGGAAAAAGGAAGCAGAGTTGGGGAGACGCTTCAGGCAGACGCCATATGCAGTCGCCATGCCTCTTCTCTCCGAGATAGACACAGGTTAAGATCTCTCCTGGTAAGCGACCACCTTGTGGTGCTACACGGATTATTAAATATGTGTTAATTAGCCAATAAGAGGCTAAACCTAATGGGCCAGGCAGTGTTTAAAAGAATACAGTTTCCATGTAATTATTTTGGGTAAAGCTAGCCAGGTGGCAGAACGCAGCCTGCCGCTCCATTCTACAGATTGGTGCCCAAGAGAACTTCTTGGATTCTTCCTTGAATCATCCATGATGCTCCAATAACTGGAGCCTGTACATTTTATACTGATGCTAATAAATCAGGGAAGGCAGGCTACAAATCAGAAGACTTGAGTTAGGTGGAACAAAGTCCTTATGATTCTGTCCAAAAGGCAGAATTATATGCCATTCTTATGGTGCTAAGGGATTTTAAAGAACCTCTTAATATTGTTACTGACTCACAATATGCAGAAAGAGTTATCTTACATATTGAAACTGCTGAATTTATACCTGATAATACTGAACTAACTTCATTGTTTATCCAGGTACAAGACATGATCAGGAACAGGCTTTGTCCTATGTATATAACACACATCCGATCCCATATGGGTCTGCCAGGTCCTTTAGCACAAGGTAATGCAGATATTGATCAATTATTGATTGGTAGTGTGCTGCAGGCTTCTGAATTTCATGAAAAGCATCATGTCAATAGCAAAGGCTTGAAGAAAGAGTTTTCTATTACATGACAAGAAGCTAAGGAGATTGTAAAGAAATGCCCTACTTGCTCTTTCTATAACCAAACACAACTGCCTGCAGGGGCTAATCCAAAGGACACTAAAAGGAATGAAATCTGGCAGATGGATGTGTTCCACTTTGCAGAATTTGGCAAATTAAAATATGTACACCATACCATTGACACTTATTCAGAGTTCCAATGGGCAACTGCTTTAAGCTCAGAAAAGGCCGATTCAGTAATCACTCATTTGTTAGAAGTTATGGCCATCATGGGTATACCTGCACAAATAAAGACGGATAATGGTCCAGCTTATGTCTTTAGGAAAATGAAACGGTTTTTTGCTTATTACAATATTAAGCATGTTCCAGGTATACCCTACAATGCTACGGGTCAAGCAGTCATTGAAAGATCAAATAGAACTATAAAGGATATGTTAAACAAACAGAAAGGGGTGGAAAATACCCCCAGAAATAGATTATATAATGCTTTTTTCTTTTTTACTCATTTTCTTTATTAAAAATTTCCATCTCCTCCCCTCCTCCTCCCCCTTCACTCCCATCCCTTCCACCCATACCCAACTCCAACCCTCTCCAAGACAAAGAGCCATCAGGGTTCCCTTCACTATGTTAAGTCCAAGGTCCTCCCAGCTCCCCCTAAGTCCAGGAAGGTGAGCAACCAAACTGACAAGGCTCACAGTGAGCCCGTCAATGCTGTAGAGTTCATGCTCATTGCTGTTGTCCTTGGTTTCTCAGTCCTCCTCCACCGTCAGCGACATTCAGAGAGTCCGGTTTGGTCCCCTGTTCCATCTGTCTCATTCCCACTGGACTTGGTGGTCTCCCATTAGTTCTGTCCCACCTTCTCAATGGGTAAATGCACTACTCACAGTCCTGACTTCCTTGCTCATGATCTCCCTCCTTTTGCTCCTCATCAGGACCTTGGGAGCTCAGTCCAGTGCTCCTATGTGGGGCTCTATCATTTTCTCCATGCAATGCCAGGTGAAGGTTCTATTGTGATATGCAGGATATTCATGAGTATGGCAATAGGATCTGGACATTTCTGGCACCCTCTCCTCAGCTCCCCAAGGACCTAGCTGGGGGGCATCTTCCTGGACACCTGGGAACCCCTCTAGAGTCAAGTCTCTGCCAACCCTAGAATGGCTCCCTTAACTAAGATATATAATTCCTTGTTCACATATCCACCCTTACTATATTCCAACCATCCTATACCCCCAAGCTCTTCCCATCCTCCACTTCACACTTTTCTCTACCCATCCCCCCATCCCCCATCCCACCCCACCCCCATGTTCCCATTTTTTGTCCAGCAATCTTGTCTACTCACGGTATCCAGGATAATAACTATATATTTTTCTTTGGGTTCACCTTCTTATATAGCTTCTCTAGGATTTTTTATGAATTATAGGCTCTATGTCCTTTATTTATGGCTAGAAACCGATTATGAGTGAGTACATCCCATGTTCATCTTTTTGGGCCTGGGTTACCTCAATCAGGATGGTGTTTTCTATTTCCATCCATTTGCATGTAAAATTCAAGATGCCATTGTTTTTTACCGCTGAGTAGTACTCTAGTATGTATATATTCCACACTTTCTTCATCCATTCTTCCACTGAAGGGCATCTAGGTTGTTTCCAGGTTCTGGCTATTACAAATAATGCTGCTATAAACATAGTGAACAAATGCTTTTGTAATATGATTGGGCTTCTCTTCGGTATATTCCCAGTAGTGGAATTGCTGGGTCCTGGGGTAGGTTGATCCCAAATTTCCTGAGAAACTGCCACACTGCTTTCCAAAGCAGTTGTACAAGTTTGCATTCCCACCAGCAATGGATGAGTGTACCCCTTACCCCACATCCTCTCCAGCAAAGGCTATCATTGGTGTTTTTGATTTTAGCCATTCTGACAGGTGTAAGATGGTATCTCAATGTTGTTTTGATTTGCATTTCCCTGATTGCTAAGGAGGTTGAGCATGACCTTAAGTGTCTTTTGGCCATTCGAACTTCTTCTGTTGAGAATTCTCTGTTCAGTTCAGTGCCCCATTTTTTAATTGGGTTCATTAGCATTTTAAAGTCTAGTCTCTTGAGTTCCTTATATATTTTGAAGATCAGTCCTTTGTCTGTTGCGGGGTTGGTGACGATCTTTTCCTAGTCAGTAGGCTGCCTTTGTATCTTAGTGACAGTGTCCTTTGCTTTACAGAAGCTGCTCAGCTTCAGGAGGTCCCATTTATTCAATGTTGCCCTTAATGTCTGTTCTGCTGGGGCTATACGTAGGAAGCAGTCTCTTGTGCCCAAATGTTGTAGAGTACTTCCCACTTTCTCCTCTAACAGGTTCAGTGTGTTCAGATTGAGATTGAGGTCTTTAATCCATTTGGACTTGAGTTTTGTGCATGGTGATAGACACGGATCTACTTTCATTCTTCTACAGGTTGACATCCAGATATGCCAGCACCATTTGTTGAAGATGCCCTCTTTCTTTCATTGTGTGCTTTTAGCTCCTTTATCAAAAATCAGGTGTTCATAGGTTTGTGGGTTAAGATCTGGGTCTTCTATTCGTTTCCATTTGTCTACTTCTCTGTTTTTATGCCAATACCAAGCTGTTTTCAATACTGTAGCTCTGTAATAGAGTTTGAAGTCAGGGATGGTAATGCCTCCAGAAGTTCCTTTATTGTATAAGATTGTTTTGGCTATCCTGGGTTTCTTGTTCTTCCATATAAAGTTGATTATTGTCCTCTCAATATCTGTGAAGAATTTTGATGGGATCTTTAAGGGGATTGCATTAAATCTATAGATTGCCTTTGGTAGTATTGCCATTTTTACTATGTTGATCCTACCAATCCACGAGCAAGGGAGATCCTTCCATTTTCTGGTATCCTCTTCAATTTCTTTCTTCAAAGACTTAAAGTTCTTGTCAAATAGATCTTTCACTTCCTTGGTTAGAGTTACCCCAAGATATTTTATGCTATTTTTGGCTATCGTGAAAGGTGACGCTTCTCTGATTTCTTTCTCTGCTTCCTTATCCTTTTTATATAGGAGGGCGACTGATTTTTTGGAGTTGATCTTGTATCCTGCCCCGATACATAATGCTTTATTAACCTTGAATTTTCTCAACGCTAATGAGAAGGGGACAATGGCTGCAGAAAGACATTGGATAATGGAAAAGTCTGCTGAATTAAATCAACCAGTTTATTTCAAGGATGTGCTCACCTTGCAATGGAAGCCAGGGGATGTGCTGCGTTGGGGATGGGATGATTGATATTTGTGAGTTATTGTTTTTTAGAAAACTGTATTGGTGCTGATTCTGGTATATTGATATATTGAACATTGTATGAGAGTATGATCCTACCTCTGTCTGAAACAATTGTTATATTGAGATATATACCATATTGCAATGTACATTTCTACCTCTGATATTATTTATGTAATGACATTGTTTACCATATTGCAATGTACATTTCTACCTCGGATATTATTTATGTAATGACCTTGTTTACCTTTGGAAATCATTGTTTTCATTTATTGCACAGTTGTTTATTCTATTAGTCGTAAAGTTAGATAGGTATTGAGAATTATATGTTTGTCATATTTATATTTAGGATAATCAGGTTTTTTAGATACATAGAGACTATATTTAGTATAGATAGTATAATCTTCGACCTCTTCAAAGAGCTATAGAACATGGCCTTTAATCTAACCTAGACTTTTGTACTTATGAGACACAATCACTCCTGGCAACAATGCTCTACTCCCGAGAGAACGCTGAGCACCAAAAGGCACTCCACTGGGAGTTTGTCTTCTTTTTTGGCAGAACTGGCCTTTGGGCAAAGAAAAGCCCATACCTCAACTACTGACAAAGATACAAAATATCCATAAGTGGATAAAACAGAATTGTCTTATCTTGCCAAGACAGGATAGGATAGTTCTACTGAAGGTTTCTTGCTGTTGAAAAATGGTATGTCAGGTTGTGTTAGGCCTTAGCCAAAGTTGGTTGCCTCAACAGTGCTAATGAGACTTCGTGTGATTGCCCAGGTAGTCAGTTGTGTTGCACTGTTTGGATTACATTGATATATTTTCATATATTGAACCACCTCTGCTTGTCTGGGTAGATGATTATTCTTTTGATGTGTTCTTTGATTCAGTTTGCCTGTATTTTATTGAGTATTTTTACATCAGTTTTCATGAAGGAGATTGGTCTGTAATTCACTTTCTTGGTTGAGTCTTTATGTGGTTTTGGTATCAGGATAGCTCCAACTTCATAGAAAGAATTTGTCAATGTTCCCTCAGTTTCTATTATGTGGAACAATCTGAGCAATATAGGTATTAGTTCTTCTTGAAGTTCTGGCACAATTTTGGGCTAAAACCTTTGGGCCCTGGGCTTTTTTGTTGGTAGGCTTTTGATGATAGCTTCTATTTCCTTGAAGTTTATAGGCCTATTTAAATTTTCACCTGTTCTTGATTTTTTTTATCTTGTGCTTTTTAATTTTATTTTATTTTCTATTTTTAAGAGCAAAAAGGAACATCGGTTTCTAGCCATAATTAAAGGACATCGAGCCTATAAATTTGGGATCCTTGAGAAGATAATAAGAAGGTGAACTCCCAAAAAAAGGTATAGTAATCCTCCTGGATATTGGAAGTAGACACGATCGCCAGGCAAAATTGGGAACTTGAGGGTGGGGCGAGACTGGGCCAAGGGAAGATGGGGAGAGAAAAGTGTGAAGGGGAAATGGGGGGAGCTCGGAGGAATGGGGTGCTTGGGATATAGGAAGGGTGGATATGGGAGCAGGGAAGCATATATCTTAATTTAAGGAGCCACCTGAGGGTTGTCAAGAGACTTGACCCTAGAGGGGTTCCCAGGTTTCCAGGGAGACGCCCCCAGTTAGTTCCTTGGGCAGCTGAGGAGAGGGAGCCTGAAAAGGCCAGTTCCTATAGCCATACTGATGAATTTCTTGCATATCACCATAGAACCTCCACCTGACGATAGATGAAGAAAATGACAGAGCCCCACATTGGAGCACTGGACTGAGCTCCCAAGGTCCTGATGAGGAGCAGAAGGAGAGAGAACATGAGAAAGAAAGTCAAGACCGTGAGGGAACCTCCAGCTGGCGACAGATGGGGAAGGTGACTGAGCCCCACATTGGAGCACTGGACTGAGCTCCCAAGGTCCTGATGAGGAGCAGAAGGAGCGAGAACATGAGGGAGAAAGTCAGGAACGAGAGGGGTGCGTTCACTCATGGAGACGGTGGGACAGAACTAATGGGAGATCACCAACTCCAGTTGGAATGGGACTGATGGATCATGCGACCAAACCCGTCTCTCTGAATGTGGCCAACAGCGGGGGGGGCTGACTGAGAAGCAAAGGACAATGGCTCTGGGCTCTGATTCTTCTGCATAGACGGGCTCTGTGGGAGCCTTCTCAGCTTGGTCGATCACCTTCCTGGACCTGGGGGGAGTTGGGAGGACCTTGGTCTTAGCATAGAGTGGGGAACCCTGATGGCTCCTTGGCCTTGAGAGGGAGGGAGGGGAGGTATGGGTGTAGGGGAGGGGAGGGAAGGGGGAAAAGGAGGGTAGGGAAGGGGGAGGAGGAGGGGAGGGAGGGGGAGGAGGAGGGAAGGAGATGGAAATTTTTAAATATAAAAAAAATAAACCATGAGAAAAACAAAATATGAAAAAAAAAGAAATGCATGGTTAAGGAAGGAGTGATGATATGGGAAATGTTAAGGGACAGGAAAGAATTTAATCAAAATATAATTTATGAAAATTTTTAAAAGTAATAATTTGACTAGTTTATTTTCTTGACTGAAGAAAATATAATTTCTAAAAGTAAGACAAGTGATGGATTTTTAAATGCTTAATCTACAACAGAAAAATATGCAAAATGTATAATTTTTATAGAAAAATAATATACTTAAATGCATTTACAAGTATTTAAAGTTTATAATTATTTATAAAACTTTTTATAATATGTTTAATATTTAATTTTACAAATTATATAGGCAGGAGAATCATTTATTATAATAATAGAAACACCTTAATTTTCAATTATATTATTCCTTGTCCTTTATAAAATAGTCTAACAAGCCAGGCAATGGTGGTACATGCCTTTAAACTTAGTACTTGGGAGACAGAGGCAGGTGGATCTTTGTGAGTTCGAGGTAGCCTGGTCTATAAGAATTAGTTCCAGGACAGCTAGGACTGTTACATGGAGAAATCTTGTCCTGAAAATAGCAATCAATCATTAGTTAGATAAATGGATAGAGAGGTAGATAGATGATAGATAGACAGATAGATAGATACATAGATAGATACATAGCTAGATGATAAATGAATAGATAAATAAATGAATAAAATAGCCTAACAAATTATATATACCTGTGTAATTGGGTAAAACATGTTTATTAGGGTTTGTTAGGGTATAAATAATCCTGAAATATAAATGGCTGAACTCAGGCTAATATCTCGGTTACATCTGAATCTGATGAAAGTCAGCAGAGAGCAGTGGGATGACTCTACTTTGTGCAATCGTATTAGGGACTCCCCACCATTCGATCTTACACCTGTCAGATTGGCTAAAATCAAAAACACCAATGATAGCCTTTGCTGGAGAGGCTGTGGAGTAAGGGGTACACTCATTCATTGCTGGTGGGATTGCAAACTTGTGCAACCACTTTGGAAAGAAGTGTGGTGCTTTCTCAGGAAAATCGGGATCAACCTACCCCAGGACCCAGCAATTCCATTCTTGGGAATATACCCAAGAGATGCCCTATCATATTACAAAAGTGGTTGTTCAACTATGTTCATAGCAGCATTATTTGTAATATCCAGAACCTGGAAACAACCTAGATGCTCTTCAGTGGAAGAATGGATGAAGAAAGTGTGGAATATATACATATTAGAGTACTACTCAGCGATAAAAAAACAATGACATCTTGAATTTTGCATGCAAATGGATGGAAATAGAAAACACTATTCTGAGTGAGGTAACCCAGGCCTAAAAATATGAACATGAGATGTACTCATTCATAATTGGTTTCTAGCCATATATAAAGGACATCGAGCCTATAATTCGTGATTCTAGAGAAGCTATATAAGAAGGTGAACCCAAAGCAAAACAGATAGTTATCCTCCTGGATATTGGAAGTAGTCAAGATTGTCGGGCAAAAAATGGGAACTTGGGGGCGGGGTGGGATGGAGGTAAGGGGCAATGGGGAGAGAAAAGTGTGAAGGGGAGGATAGGGAGAGCTTGGAGGAATGGGATGGTTGGGATATAGGAAGGGTGGATATGGGAGCAGGGAAGCATATATCTTAATTAAGGGGGCCATTTTAGGGTTGGCAAGAGACTTGACTCTAGAGGGGACCCCAGGTATCCAGGGAGATGCCCCCAGCTAGTTCCTTTGGAAGCTGAGGAGAGGGAGCCAGAAAAGGCCAGATCCTATAGCCATACTGATGATTATCTTGCATATCACCATAGAACCTTCATCTGGCAATGGATGGAAATAGAGACAGCGCCCCACACTGATGCACCAGACTGAGCACCCAAGGTCCAAATGAGGAGCAGAAGGAGGGAGAACATGAGCAAGGAAGTCAGGACTGTGAGGTGTGCACCCACCCACCAAGATGGTGGGACTGATCTAATCGGAGCTCACCAAAGCCAGCTGGACTGAGACTGAAAAAGCACGGAATAAAACCAGACTCCCTTAATATTGCGGACAATAGGGCTGCTGCGAAGCCAAGGACTGTGGCACTGGATTTGGATCCTACTACACATACTGGCTTTGTAGTGGGAGGCTAGCCTTTTTGGATGCTCACCTTTCTAGACCTGGACAGATGGGGAAGAACTTGAAATTCCCTCAGGGCAGGGAACCCTTACCGCTTTAGGACAGGAGAGAGAGGGAGAGTGGAGGGGGAAGGGGGAGGTAAATGGGAGGCGAGGAGGAGGCAGAAATTTTTAATAAACTGTTCTTGATTTTTGATATGTGGTGCCTATGCAGAAAATTGTCCATTTTTTTTACATATTTCCAATTTTTTGGAATACAAGTTTTTGTAGTATGACCTAATGATTCTCTGAATTTCCTCAGTGTCAGTTGTTATGTCCCCCTTTTCATTTCTGATTTTGTTAATTTGGAAGGTCTTTCTCTGCTTTTGGATTAGTTTAGATAACAGTTTGTCTCTTTTGTTGTTTTTCTCAAAGAACCAGCTCTTTGTTTCATCATTGTATATTCTTATGATTATTCTTTAGAATGCTTTGTCTGGGATTTTATTGAATACACTCTCATTGCCATAGGTTTTAATGGAATTCATTATTTTTTGAATGTTTATAGATTGTAATTTTTTGATGTCTCAAACTTTCAAGTTTCTTTGGAAATTTCATCTCTCAAATTAGTGCCTTGCATTTGCATATCAAAATTATATATGTGTTTTTAGTTTTAATTTTACAGTGTCCAAGCATGACTAGGATAAGTTGAAGAATAAAATTAAGAGCACTATTATTTTCATATTTAAGAATAAATGTGCATAAATGTGGTTATTTAAAAAAATAAAACTTTACCATTCTGTTCCAAAATAGTCATATAACTGAAGAGATGAGGGAAGGGAAGGGTTCAGAGATAGGAGGCCATAAGACATGGAAGCACTGGTACAGCAGGCAGAGAAGTTATACAAAGAAACACCATCTGAACAGTCCTCAATCCAAGTCTCACTTTTTACCTATGTTAGATAATAGTCACCCCTAACCTCCACACACTAAATTAAATTGTATTTGGGGGTGACTTTATGTGTGTTTCTGATATTAAATCACATTTTGTACAGCTGAAATGAGATTATTTCAATATGTATGCATACTACTTAATTCATTAAAATTTTCAGTTTGCCTTGCAAAATAATACTAGGTAACGAGATAAAAGACCACTTTTCCCTATCATTCTACTGAAGTTAAAATCTCCTTGCATTGAAAAAAAGGACTATAGTGGTATATTATTTGTGTTTTAATAAAAAAATTTTGTCAGAATGTCAATGCAAAGCAGCCATATGAGTCAGCCATATATGCCAGGCAGTGGTTGCATACACTTTTAAATCCAATGGCCACACTAGTTACTCACAGAAGCCAGGTAATGATGGTACACACCTTTAATCACAGATTTTATGAGGAAATAGTTACCCTGATACCCGAACCACCTAACAAAGAAAAAGAATGACAGACCAATTATTCTTATAAACATACATGTAAAAATGCTCAGTATAATACTTGCAAACCAAATTCAACAACATATCTTCCATTATGGTCATCTTGATACATCTCAGAAATGCAAGGATGGGTCAAAAACTGAAGGAGGTCAAGGGATTACAAACTGAATAGAAAGAAGTCAAAAGTTTATTGCAGATGATACAGTAGTTTACATAAGTGACCCTAAAAACACATCAAGGAAACTCTACAGCTGATAAACACTTTCAGCAATGTAACTGGGTACAAAATTAATGCACAAACATCAGTAGTCCTCTATATATAAGTGACAAACAAACTGAGAATGAATTCAGGATAACAACATCTTTTACAATAGTCTCAAATCTTATAAAGTATCTTGAGGTAACTCTAACCAATTAAATAAAAGTTGTATATGATAAAAACTTTAAAATATTGGAGAAAATAGCTGAAGAAGATACCTGAAGGTGGAAAGATCTCACATGTTCTTGTATTGATAGGATTAAAATATTAATCATGACCATCCTACTAAAAGCAATTTACAGATTCAAGGCAATCCCCATCAGAACACAATTCTTCACAGACTTTAAAAGGAAAAACTTTAGGAAGCATCACTAAACACTATTCCCAGTTTCAACCTGTACTACAAAACCATAATAATTTTAAAACGCATCATGGAATTAGCATAAAAACAGATATGCTGATAAGGAGGTTGAATAGAAGACAGATATAAATTTATATAGCTACTATATCTGAGTTTTAGTAAAGAAGATAGGAACACACTCACAGGAAAATAATGCCATATTCTTCAAATGGTAGTGATCAAACTGGTTGAATGCATGCAAAATAATCTAAATAAATCCATGCTTATCACCTTGCACAAAACTCAACTTTAAATGGCTCAAATACCTCAATATAGAACCAGATATACTCAACCAGACAGAAGTGGAAAATAGCACAGAAGACAACGTCCTGAACAGAAAACCATTCTAATAGGCAGTAAGATCAATAAGTAATAAGTAAGACCTCATGAAACTGAAAAGCTTCTACAAGGCAAAGGACACTGTCATTCTGACAGGGCAGCAGCCTATAGCATGGGAGAATACTTTCACTAACTACACATCTGAGAGATAGAGGATTAATAACCAAAATATATTTAGAATTCAAGAAACTAGATATTAAGAAATCAAATAACTCAAGTAAAATTGGGATATATTTCTAAATTGAGAATTCTCAATAAAGAAAAATCAAATAGTTGAGTAACACTTAAATAAGTGTTCAGTATCTTTAGCCATCAGGGTAATGAAAAGCACAACCACTCTTAGGTATAAACTCAATCTCTATCTACTACAGAAGAAACAAGCTGGGAGGAGGAGAGAAGCAAATGAAGGACAGTATAGGGAAAAAAACAGCAAATATTAATGGTCATTTGAGGGATAGTATGGAAACCCAATAAAGTAGAAGTGTCTAAAACATGTATTTACATGAAGGTAACATAAATGAAATTGTACAATAATGAGGGAGACAAAGTCCCAACTAGATATTTCTTGTCACCAAAAAAAAAATCCTCTTAGTACTAGAATTAGATGATATCTAATTGAATTCTTGGCCAAAGGAGTACCATGGGAATCCCCAAAAAACCCAAGTTATGTCCAAGACTCTAAATTATTCTCCACAAACTGACAGCAATGTTGCTTTGCTGAGACAACCCCTACACAACTCGTTGAATGTGTAAAAGTCAAGCTGCTGCCTACATAGAGCCTTCAACACCACATTCTAGTGTCTTTGGTATAGGAAGGTAATTGGCAAGCTATCATGTATGACTACAAACCCTTTGAACCCAGTGATGACAAGCCATATGCAGTTTATAGTCAATTTAATGTCTTTATTTCAGCCAGCTGGGATCATATTCAAATATTCAGAGATCTACGTATGGTTCAGAATGTCCAGAACAAGTAGTTTATGAAGGCAAGTCTATGTCATGGCATCTATCTCATTAGTTTCATGGGGAGATGGGAAGGCTTCACATAAAGAAATAATATGACAGTAGCTAGGATAAACTGTCAGCTGTAGGAGGTTGTGCACAAGCATGCTAGGACATACTAAACTTTAGTTCTTACAAAAAGTTGGGTAATTTTCCATGGGATTCTCAATCAGGAAGATCAAATTATAGTTAAACTTTAAATGGCTTCTAAAATAATGCAAGATGGAGGAAACTTTTCATTATCTTGCCCCAGCCCACAGGGACTTAGTGTAAAACTAAATATTGCTAGTCTAAAAAAATGTAGTAATAAAATGGTTTGAAATGGCATGTTGTTATATTCATAGATCAGTGCCTTCCTTAGCAATCATCATAGAAGCTTCCTCCTGCTAAAGATGGGAACAAATACAGAGAACATCAGCCAGCCATTATTCAGAGGGCAAGACCTTGCATCATTCAGTCTTAAATGAAATGTCTCCTTCAAAGTCTTCTGCTAAAGGCACCAGATGCACAATGAAAGTGGAATCAGAAAGAGTGTAAAAGTCAGAAGTGATAGAAGATACCAAAAAACCCAAGAACTTGTAAACCAACATGGCCAAAGCTCATATGAAAGCATGGAGACTCAGGCAGTATCTTTTGAATAGATATTATGGCTTCCAGTTATGTGTTTTTATGGCATTTCTGGGTATGTGAACAGTGGGTCTCTAATTGTTGTACCATCTCCTGGACACTTTTTATTCTCTTGGTCTGTCCTGTCCAAATCTGAAGTGATAACTTCTATTTTATTTAGTATATTTTATTTTGTTATTATTATCCGTTAGAAGTCTATTCTTTTCTAATGAGATATAGGAAGGAATGAACCCAGATGGTATAGGAAATGAAAAAGAACTGGCTCACCTCTCTCTCTCTCTCTCTCTCTCTCTCTCTCTCTCTCTCTCTCTCTCTCTCTCTCTCTCTCTCTCTCTCTCCATATGTGTGTTTGTGTTTGTGTTTGTTGTGGGTCCTGTAATCAGGGCATATTATGTGAAAAGACTCTATTTTCAATAAAATTGAAAAAATAAATGTATAAAATTTAATTTTAAAGCTTAGAATTTTCACTGACTCTGAAATCAATGCAAACATACTTAAATTTATGGTTCAAAACTGAGTTTTGCAAATCATGAACAAGTAGTAGTTCTCTATTCATTTAGATGTTTTTTCATTTCTCTTTGAACTGTTTTACAGTAGAAAAGAATCCAAAAACAGCATCATTCATATCCTTATTCTATGATAAAACTGTCCTAAAATATCAGCAGGAAAAGACAGTGTTTTCAGTAAAAGGTGCCTGAAACAACAGGTAGGTATAATGAACAGTAAGAGGATCCACGTTTATCATCTCATACAAAGGCAAATATTAAATAAAAGTAGATCACAGACACTTTTTGTCTAAAGAATTATGATTTATTATAAAATCATGCAAAAACAAGAGAGATGCTTAATAAACTAATTCGTTAATTGGTTGATTAAAACTAAACAATGAAATTATGAGATTTAAATAGATGTAAAGAACTAAATAAATTTCTTAAAACATGAAAAATGTTGTGGTGAGAAAATCAGCTAAGAAAAGGAAATTTCCAGATACAGATCAAGAAAAGTTTTTCATGAAGTTGTCTAGCCAAAGACTTAAAATACATAAAGAAATCTGAAATAAACAAAAGTAGAATAACAGCCAAAGAGAAAACAGGTATAATATTTGCAAACAAATTTTATAAGAAAAGATATGTTAAAATAATAAGAACATGAAAATGTATTCAACATAGCCCCAAAATGATGAAAATTCAAACACAATTGATGATCATATCAAGTTTATTCAAACAACTATCAGTGTAAGCGATGACCATGGCACATGACCAATTCACATGCACTGTGAGGATGAAAAACGTTTCAGTCACTTCAGAAAACACATGTCTCTATTTGAAGGTAAACTTCTGTAGTCAGAGACTGCTTGTTCATTCCCAGCTGCCCAGACCCAAAATAACCACACAGAAGCTGTATTAATTAAATCATTTCTTGTCCTATTAGCACAGACTTCTTATTAACTAACTCTTACTCCTTAAATTAACCCATTTCTATTATTCTATGTATTGCCACGAGGCTTGTGGTTTACCTGTAATGTTCTGGCATCTGCCTCCTCCAACAGCTACATGATGTCTTTCTGACTTTGCCTACTCTCTATATATATCATATTTTCTGCCTGGCTATATTGTGCCCTGCTAAAAGCCCGAAGCAGCTTCTTAATTAACCAATGGTAATAAAATACATTCACAGCATACAGAGGGAAATTCCACATCAAACTTCCATTTACTATGTCATTCTAGATAAACCCTTGATATATTTATACATGATAGCTACATATTCAAGATCAAAAGCCTAGCTCCAAAGATATTTTGTAGACAGGAGAAAATAAATTACTAGGAAAATGAATTTATTCAAGTTTTTTTGAGAAAAGGTGTTCAGGCTTGTTCTTTGCCTCTCTATTCATAATAGTTAAGAAATAGAAATATTGTAAATATTCTTCAACCAATAAATAGATAATGAAAATGTTGTACATATATACTATGGGATGCTATTCAGCTAAATAAAAATGAAAGCATGAAATTTGTAGGTAAATTAATAGAACTAGAAAAGATCATATTGATTGAGATGATCCTGACTCAGAAAGACAATGTCACATGTTCTTTCCTATGCTAGGCTCCTAGATCCAAATATTCAGATGTGAGAAATATCCTGGAGTAACTGCAGAAACCTGGAAATTAAAATAGATCTATTGTCAGGAAAAGGGTCTGGTGAGCAGCAGAGTGGGGGAATAGCAGGGTAAATATGGTCTGATCAGGTAACTAGATAAGGGCTCTTAATGGATGGGAAAAGAAGTAAACACAGAAGAGAAAGGGGGTGACAAAGGGGAATAGCAGTGTACAAATGATTTCATAGGAGAAATGGGGAAATGGAGGGTTTTCTAGAAAGGGATAAGGAGGTAAATACAGAAGTAAGAGAGAGGGGAAAAATAGCAGTAATGATGTCTGTAAAAGTCATAAAGAATCATACTACTCACTATCAAAGAAAAACCCTAAAATTATATGTAATTCTTTTCATAAATCAATATTGATTTATGAAAAGAATTACATGTATCTATATCTATGTATATATATATATATATAGTTTATATATAGTTTTAATAGACTCTTCTCACCTGTGCTGATGTTCTCTTCAAAAGTAAAAACCACGTAACAAAATCCCAAGAACCAAGCAGAAATGTTCTTTTGACCTTTTGGACAAAGTTATCCATGAGACTCTCAAACATACCGCCTATTGTTATTCCCTTGCTTTCCTCCCTGAGTCAGATGACTTACCCAAATTTAAATCATTATTACTGAACACACATACCATGCACTTAAGAAACAGGGCCCATGTGGCCCATATCTGGGACTGTCATGAATGTACCCTCCCTGAGGACTAGTTTTCATGGTAACAGACTTCCAAAGGAAGGAGGCAACCAATTTTCCTACCCACTTGTGATATTCATGGACCACATTAACAACCAGCATAATACAATAACCCTGAGTGTGGTAGTGACATGCATACCTGGACAGTAACCACAGTTCTCTAATTGAACTTAAGATCTATGCAACAAGAGGAAAACCATGACTGTACTAGAAATCTAGCTAACAATTCAGTGCTGTTAAAGTCATGCTTATTTGAGGAGAATCCACAACCACTACTTTACTAAACCAGCTTAATACCTAGTAACAATTTAAACATTTTCCCATATTCCAACAGCTAATGTCTTCCTCACTCCTCATCAAGGAACTTTCTCTTTGCATCAGATAAAAATCAACATAGAAATCCCACTATCAATCAAGATGCAAAGTTGTGGAACCCAGTCCCAATGGATACATCTACAAAACATTATTAAACTTGAGGCTCAAAGAGCTTTGTAGAAGGGGAGTTAGAAAGATTATAAGACCTGGGAGTTCAGAGTTTGCTATAAGATTGTTTCTCCCCCAAAATGTCAAAAGCTATACTCATAAATTCACACCAGTGTGACTGCCTAAGCATGAGCTAAGAATGAAACCAATAGACATGCCAAAGTGAACAAGGGAAAGTTGATGAGGCCTTAGCTCTACATAAAGAGTTATAGGCAAATAAGGAATACTGACAGACAGAGATAGAAATTTTCTTCTATGAAAGAACACACCAATTGGTTATCCACAACCAATTTTGGATTAGTCAGCCCTAAAAACAAACATACAAATAACATTATACAGACTGATTAGGTTATATTTAGAAATATATACATGTACACATATACATATGCTGTATAACTAAGATATCAACAAACCACTGGGATGTGACAATACTAAATGATAAGAAACATGAATGTTAAAAAGTGGATAAGTTGTTCAAAAGTTTAGAATATGGAATATGAGAGACTGATTATTAAGGAATTCTTTACAGAGAGACTCTATATGAACTTGCCTTAGAAAGGTCAACTAAGTAGAGTAAGAAGGTATTTTCTCAATGTCATAAATGAGCTACTTACTTCAAAACCCAAAATAAGAATCTTTTAGGGGCTGTTGAATTGGTTCAATAGTCAAGAACAGTTGTTGTTCTTGCAGAGATCCCAGGTTCAATTGCCAGCAGCAACATGGTAATTCAGGACTATCTGTGACTTCAGTTTTAGGATATTCGATGCCCTCTTCTGACCTCTGGGGGCACCAGGCAATCATGTGGTACACATCTACACATGCAGCAAAAATACTCATACACATAAAATAATAAAAGTACATCTTGAATGTTCTTTTAATCCCATTATTTACTTGGAAAGATGCATAAATGATCATTGATTCATTGTGTATTACTGGCATTTCCATTCCCATATTTAGACATTCAGTATCCCTAACTGCCAAGAATAAAGGTCCTAAAAGGTAAGGTGCTGTGTGGAAGGACTGGTGATTAGAAATAGAGAAAATAAGAAATAAAGACTCCACAAGCAATATCTGGGACCAGGAGGTCTTGCATAAACTGATCACTTGGGTCTAGCAAGTTTATTAGAAGTACAGCATTGCATAACTATTTACAGGGAGAAATGCCTAAAGACAGGGAGGATCTAAGTCAGTCAATGTTGGCAAAGAAGTTGAGGGATACCTCAGACACAGCTGCCTATAGACTGATATCTACAGTCCAGGGGAAAGAGTCAGTATCCCAGAAACTGCAACCTTGACTCCTATGAGGAAGCACTGGTTCCAGCCCTAGACTGGCTTTGCCAACTCCACTGATGAACAAGGACACAGAACTGAACTTCCCTTTCTCCTTGCCTCAGAACCTCTGAGAAAGTGTGTGGCTCCCCACAGCTCAGAAAAGATTTTTTCAGTTCATTCAAAGAAAATTATTCTAGCTTCTCTTGCATTAGGGTGAAACTGTACTTTAAAAAAATCAACACATATTAGCTGCAACAACCAAAGAGATTGCTGGAGCAATGATGAACAGAATGCTCCTGTTGTTTCTTCATTGTAGACCTGAAAACATCGGGCTATAATATTCCCATCTCATTTCTTTCTGGATGAGTAGTGTGAACAGCTATGAGAAAGGGAGATAAGAGAGGTAGCAAGAAATTTCAATCCAGTCACTGAACCCTGAGGCTTGGATGTTCTCACATATGCACTTACTACAAATTCTCATACAATTCTATAATTATTGCAAACACAAAAAAATACACACACACAGAGGGAGAGAGAGGGAGAGAGATAGGGAGAGAGATAGGGAGAGAGAGAGAGAGAGATCCAAGGAGTATGGGAATCTCTGTCAGTCTTTCCCAAGGATATATTGTAACAAGATATAGACTGCATATAAGGGGAAAGCCAAGCACTGATGCCAAGGCCCGAGAATGCAAATGAAAGTTAGGTGAGGCTGCACAGTCTACAGTGCCCCTGGCAGGATTATGTTCTGAGTGTGTGAACTCTCCTCCAACCCCCACAGCATTGTTGTGTGCCTGCCTATCTGCTCTCATAGATCTCTTTCTTCAGCAACAGTCTGTCACTTTTCATAAAGTCCTCTTTTCATAAAGTTCTGAGCCTGGGAGAAGACTTGTGGAGGGAGATTGTTCCTTGGGGCTACCTTTACCCGTGCTGTGCTTCCACCACCACAAGAACTGGCTCTGTGCACCATTATAGTGAGGGAAGTTAGTTCACCAGTAGCTCTGTCTTCTACCCTCAGATTCTTCACTGAGGTGCAAGAAAAGACATTCTAGAGATACGTGCAAGGCCCAAGAGAGTTGGATTACAAATGAAAGAAGTCTACAGATGGATGAGAAACCCAAACGTGAGGACAGAATGATATATCTCTACAAAGGAAAAGCATCAGAACTAAGGATTGGAAGAGGATTTCGGGGGAAACTGGATACTTTTTTCTACAACATAGTTAGAAGATAAAGGAGCATTTATCTGAGTAATTATTGCTTGCAATGAACTCTGAGTTTATAAGTAAATTAAATGTTCTCCATTTTAGACTATGGTTGGATTGGAAGAAAACTTTAAGAAATTATAACAAATAGGAAGTTGAAATACTCAATAAAACCTCAAGCAATCCTCATGAGAATATTATTTTTAAATACATTCTTTTGAAATTTGTGGCTGAAGACCTTTGATTTGAATGTAAGATTTTCCCTCCACACTTACTTTAGGAGATGAATTCAGATGTTTGTCCATAGACAGATAACCACTTTCCATGGAGAGAGTATAGATAACCAGGGAGTAAGGAAGAAACTTGACTGTCAGCAGAGGATGCTGCTCCTTGCTTCTTCCCAGCATTTGGTCTGGTTATTTGCACATCTACTGTTTAAAGTAGCCTCAGGACTCAACCCACTCCAGGATAGCTGGAGTAAACAGCTTTTGATTTCCATCCTGGCTCCACTGTACACTGCATGCCACTCTCCACAAACAACACTTTTGAGGACTAGAGAAGCTTTCCCAAGGCCTTGGAAATAAAAGAAAAAGGACTGTGCCACCAAGTCTTCTGAGTTCAAAATTTCAATGGAGCACAAATTGGGAAATGACAGCACAATAAAAAAACAGAAAGAAAGAATAAAAAGAAAGAAACAAAGAAGAACACATCAAAAAAATAATTTGCAAAAAAACACTGGTAAATCAGCAGACACACAGTAGACTTACAACTCTCGTTTCACCCATGAATGATTATAAATAAGCATTTCTGAGAAAAGAACTTTGAGTGAGAAATGAAACTGAAAGTCTGTTCAGTAGTGAGGCAGGGCTGGCATATACGATAAGAGGAAACTATTGACTGATGTTTTGGGATGAGGGGAGACTGAACCTACACTAAACTTCCTACAAGGCTGAGATTTGGAATTCTGTATGTCACAAGTTATCCGGGGCTATCTTAGCCCCTAACAAAAATATATTTTTCTCTGCTTTCATATTTGTCCTAACATCTGTGTCACTATGAGAAAAAGTATTTCAGAAAATACAAACAATCCCTACCTTCTACCAACTCAAAGGTTAAAAAAATGTCATCAGAAAGGATCTGAGGCCCTAAACAGAGATTCCCTCACTTTGATAGCTACAGCCTCACTCATTTTTCTGAACTGATTTATGATTTTCATTGTTCTATGACTATGAAAATTCAACAAACTGCTACCATATTAGAACATAATATTTGCAGGAAGCTCTTCCGTTCCTTGGCCATGGTCACTCACATTTAGCTACAGAAAAAATTATCTTTTTTTTTATTGAGGTAAGAAAATATGTTTTACTTTCTCTTTAGAGCTGTACTGTGAAAAGAAGTCTTTGTGTAATTCATAAAACACAATACTGTGGTCCCTCCATCTATAGTCAGTGCTGCCTTGCTCTCTCTAATCTGCAGTAAGACAGATCCTAACTCTTCTTAGATAACTGCACATAAATAGCACAACAGCACTAATGCAAGACTTAGCAGACGGTAAAATGATAAACAATTCTGGAGCTAGGGAAAATTTCACCTTTATTCATTCAAGATTAAATGGTTCACTGGAATTATCTGGGAAGAGTGGAGATTTTACAAGCTAGTATACACATTAATATGAAAACAAAAGAACTGCAGGGTGGGGAAAATCATAGAAGAGCAATGGCTTTCAGGTAAATAAATAATATTATTTTAAAAATTACATAATCTACTTAGTGAGGAGCTGCGGGCAGGCCTGCTTTTCATCCTGCCTGGCTCCCGCATGGCTAGCTTAAAACCTGAAATAACAACAGACAAATTGTATTCTTTTAAACATTGCTTGGCCCATTAGCTCTAGACTCTTATTGACTAATTCTCACATTTTATTTTAACCCATATTTAGTAATCTGTGTAGCACCACGAGGGGTGGCTAACCAGGAGAGATCTTAACCTGCATCCATCTTGGAGAGGAGAGGCATGGCAATTGCCAGAGGCATCTGCCTCACTTCCCTTCTTCCCAGCATTCTGTTCTGTCTACTCCACCCACCTATGTTCTAACCTATCAGGCCAAGCAGTTTCTTTATTAATTAACCAATGAAATCATCAGATAGATAGAAGACACACCTACATCATTTCCCCTTTTTCTGTTTAAACAAAAAAGAAGGCTTTAACTTTAACATAGTAAAATTACATATAACAAAACAGTTATCAAGCAAGAATTACAGTTACAATATTTATATCTACTTTATCTTTTATAATAACAATAGAAAACTATAACTATCTATCCATTCTTCAACTCCATCAAAGACTCCAGAAAGATATAATACTACCTAAGTAAACAAGATATAATCAACTTCCAAACTCTAGAAATGACAGAGACATCTTGCTGCCTGGACAGTCCCCCAAAGTTCTTTTGTACTGTTGGGGCATCCATCTTCAGCTTTCAGGCCCACAGTATCTAGGAGACATTTCCATGAAGCAGGCATTTTCAAAGACAGTTCAGTCACTTTCTGCTGTGTCCTGCAGAATGTCTCACAGACTCTTTCATGAGTCAGGAACCCCAAAGAATCATCTCACCTTAGGCAAATTCAGAAGTCCTCTTTCTGAGGGTTCTCTGTGTTCAGTTTATGCAACATTCCAGGAAAGAGGAGTTTCTTGCCCAAATGGCTATCTAACTCCATAAGGAGCCTCTTTGATGCCCATCTTCCTCTTGAAGTAGATTGGTGCTGCCAGGAGAAGAGATGTCTCATTGTCATGAAAAGCCCTAAATTATTAAAACATTTAAATGCCATATTCTGTAGTCTTTGAAAGATATTAGGAATGCCTATCTAACTGAAATATATCTCTTTATATCTAGAAAATCTAACATGTCTACAAGATTTACTATTATTGATGACTATCCATTAACAACCAATATACATTACATTTTTAAATGAACTACACAATCTCAATACCTTAATCAGTATCAGAAATACATATACATATAACAAAATTGACCTTAAATTTATATCAATAGAGTAAAATTTATACCAATGTAAATTATTCATATCTATATCATTTCCACTTTTAAATATAAAAGAACATTTATAAATAATATTTGGGAACATGGGCACAGTTATTTCTCTCCAAACTGCTTCCTGCTGAATGAGGATGCTGTTAATCAGACCTTTCATGGTGTAACCTGTGTGCCAGGTTCATCTCAGTGATAAGTTGGGTGAAGTAATTTTCTGAAGGTGTTCACAGCAACCTTTCAGGAGGGCATGGTCTATCATACCATATTGGGATAGAAGCAATCCACAGGGTCTTATTTTCTTTAAAAACAAAAGAAGAATCTCTTTTCCAAAGTATCATATCCTTATATCCAAACTCTGAAGTCAAGGTATTTTCAAAATGTCTATGTTGCATTAGTTCAGCAGCATTTATAAACAAATATCTTTTAGCAGCTGTTGCTCCTTCCTCAGCATTCAAACAATTCAAAGAGACCATAATAGCATACAGTATAGAGATTCTCTGTGTATTTTCCATCTTTGTGCAGCTTTATTTTAACCTCTATTTCGTGTATTTTTACTTTTATTTCTTGAGACAGGTTCTGTGTACATCTTTGTCCTGGAATAACTCTGTAGACCAGGCTGTCCTTGAATTCTTAGATATCCATCTGTCTCTGCCTTCCCATAGCTGGGATTAAATGTGTGCTTTACAACACCTTGAACTCACAGAGATCTGTCTGTCTCTGCCTCCCAGGCATTGGGATTAAAGGTGTGTGCTACCACACCTTGAAGTTAAGAGGTCAATCTACCTCCTAAGTATTGGGATTAAAGGTGTATACTACCACACCCTTTCTTGTAGATGGAATGGCGGGCTGAGTCCCACCACCCGGCTAGCTTTACACCCGAAATAATTATACAGAAATGATGGAGGCAGGTCTTCTATCAATCTTTTGATTGCATTGGTTAATTAATAAAGAAAACTGCTTGGCCTAATAGGTTAGAACATAGGTGGGTGGAGTAGACAGAACAGGAAGAAGGAAGTGAGGTAGATGGCTCAGACAATTGCCCCGCCTCTCCTAGGTGAGGCAGACCGCCGTGCCTCTCCTCAGAGAGAAGCCAGACGCAATGAAGCTCCAGCCCAAGATGGACGTATGCTAGAATCTTTCTGGTAAGACACCACTTCATGATGCTACACAGATTAACAGATTATTAGAAATGGGTTAAAGCAAGATGTGAGTGAGAGGCTGAAGATAATGGGCCAGGCAGTGTTTAAAAGAATACAATTTGTGTGTTGATATTTCAGGTGTAAAGCTATATTTGCAGGAGCCAGGTGGGATGAAAAGCAGGCCTGCCCACAGCTCCACACTACACAGAAACTATTCTCTTAAACACTGCCTGGCCCATTAGTTTCAGCCTCTTATTGGATAATTCCCACATCTTGCTTTAACCCATATTTAGTAATCTGTGTAGCACCACGAGGTGGTCGCTTACCAGGAGAGATCTTAACCTGCATCTGTCTTGGAGAGGAGAAGCATGGAGACTGCATTTGGTGACTGCCTGAAGCGTCTCCCTTCTCTTTCCCAGAATTCTGTTCTGTTTACTCTGCCTATCTAATTTTCTGTTCTATTAAAGGGCCAAGGAAGTGAAATTAACACATAGACACTCCTCCATCACTTTTTTTCTGTTTTTTACTTTTTTTTGTTTTTGTTTTTGTTTTTCGAGTCAGGGTTTCTCTGCAGCTTTTTTAGAGCCTGTCCTGGAACTAGCTCTTGTAGACCAGGCTGGTCTCGAACTCACAGATATCCACCTGCCTCTGCCTCCCGAGTGCTGGGATTAAAGGCGTGCGCCACCACCGCCCGGCTTGTTTTTTACTTTTCAGAACTTTAACCTTTAGCCTGCATATATTTTTAACACACTGTAAACCATTAGAGGTTTTCTTTGTCTTTGAATCTCTATTTACTGTATATCTCTTTTTTCTGACCACATGAGTCTTTACTTTTCCAAGCAATTGACCCATCCAGCAGGCCAGGTAATTTATGGGTCTCAAGGAGGCATCACCTAGGAATAATGAGGGGGAAAGGGAAAGGGAACCAAGCACATAAAAAAGACAGAGTCAGTCTGAGATGCATCAAGGTTCCATTTATTGCAAGCAGGGTTACATTTCTTATAGGGCAGTTCTGATAGGAAGGGGTAAGGTCAGAGGAGAATGGAGAACTACTGAGCCCTAGGCCAAAGGGGAAGTTATCTGAAATACCACCTGGGGGAGATTGCGGCACAGACAGCCGGGTGCGACACAGACAACTGCAGGATGCTTTTTTAGATATGAAAGCTCTGTTCCAGGAATTTGAAACTATATCCTAATTTGAAAAACAACTCTTGTAAACTCTTTTGGCTTACAGGCCTGGGGTCTTGGGCCCCAACAAGCAATATCAGTAGTATGAAAGCTGTGGCTTTGGCAGCTGGATACAGTCCATTTCTTAGCTTTCCAGCCTCATGGCAGAGGTACCAGCTGTAGCCATTTTTATTGCAACAACTCTATGGCATTTCAAGATCCTTGCCAGCAGCAAGCTGCAGCATTCTGCTCACAGACAACAGTCAGTCAGACTGCCTGCCTGAAAGAATCAGAGTTTGTCCTGGCAGGACAGCCCAGAAAGCCAGCATTTTAAAACGGCACAGGTTTTTTCCTGCTAGGGCTGAAAACAGAAAAACACACATTCAACTTTTCATCAACACCATTTAAGTGTTTCGTGGCAGGACCTCTTAAAAGAGCTTCAGGGTTTTGCATCTAAAGGTGAGTCAGGAAGCCTCTCTTAGATGAGAGTGTTTGCTTGCCTCTAGCAAGCAGAACAGACCTGAGAAATTGCTGCTACAAAGAAAACATGATTTATTCTTTCCCAAGCTTTCTCAAGCTTTCTGTGGATTCAGTTATCCACATGGGCACCATTCTGTAGTGTAGAGCTGCAGGCTGCATTTCCACCCGGCTCCTGGCCGCCTGGCTAGCTTGTGCCCTGGAATAACAACATACAAATTGTATTCTTTTAAACACTGCTTGGCCCATTAGCTCTAGCCTCTTATTGACTAATTCTCACATTTTGCTTTAACCCATATTTAGCAATCTGTATAGCACCACGAGGGGTGGCTTACCAGGAGAGATCTGAACCTGCATCCATCTTGGAGAGGAGAGGCACGGCGATTGCCAGAGGCATCTGCCTCACTTCCCTTCTTTCCAGCATTCTGTTCTGTCTACTCCACCCACCTATGTTCTTTTTTTTTCTTTTTTTTTCTCATGGTTTATTTTTTTTTATATTTAAAAATTTCCATCTCCTTCCCTCCTCCTCCCCCCTCCCTCCGCTCCTCCTCCCCCTTCCCTCCCCTCCTTCTACCCCTTCCCTCCCCTTCCCTCCACCCATACCTCCCCTCCCTCCCTCTCAAGGCCAAGGAGCCATCAGGGTTCCCCACTCTATGCTAAGTCCAAGGTCCTCCCAACTCCCCCCAGGTCCAGGAAGGTGATCGACCAAGCTGAGAAGGCTCCCACAGAGCCCGTCCATGCAGAAGAATCAGAGCCCAGCGCCATTGTCCTTTGCTTCTCAGTCAGCCCCCGCTGTTGGCCACATTCAGAGAGACGGGTTTGGTCGCATGATCCATCAGTCCCATTCCAACTGGAGTTGGTGATCTCCCTTTAGTTCTGTCCCACCGTCTCCATGAGTGAACGCACCCCTCACGTTCCTGACTTTCTCCCTCATGTTCTCACTCCTTCTGCTCCTCATCAGGACCTTGGGAGCTCAGTCCAGTGCTCCAATGTGGGGCTCAGTCACCTTCCCCATCTGTCGCCAGCTGGAGGTTCCCTCACAGTCCTGACTTTCTTTCTCATGTTCTCTCTCCTTCTGCTCCTCATCAGGACCTTGGGAGCTCAGTCCAGTGTTCCAATGTGGGGCTCTGTCATTTTCTTCATCTATCGTCAGGTGGAGGTTCTATGGTGATATGCAAGAAATTCATCAGTATGGCTATAGGAACTGGCTTTTTCAGGCTCCCTCTCCTCAGCTGCCCAAGGAACTAACTGGGGGCGTCTCCCTGGAAACCTGGGAACCCCTCTAGGGTCAAGTCTCTTGACAACCCTCAGGTAGCTCCTTAAATTAAGATATATGCTTCCCTGCTCCCATATCCACCCTTCCTATATCCCAAGCACCCCATTCCTCCGAGCTACACCTATGTTCTAATCTATCAGGCCAAGCAGTTTCTTTATTAATTAACCAATGAAATCATCAGATAGATAGAAGACACACCTACATCAATCTACTTTCCTTTTTAATTACATACATATTGTTTTTACCTGTCCCTCTTTCTCTCTTTGTCTTACTCTGTCTCTTTATATCTGTCTGTCTGTCTCCCTCATTGATTTTTTGGGAGGTTGTACTTTCCTGGAGTTTAATATTAAATTACATAGAGTTCACAGACGGTAATAGTCAGGTTTAAATGTCTAGTTCAACAAGTTTTGGGAATATTGCATGGAACATCATGAAAAACAGTATTTTTCTAGGCAGTATCTCATGTTTTTCACTGCAGTGTGAATAGATGGGAAATGGAAAGGCCTATGTCCTTTTTTGATTTGCACAGGTCAAGAGATGAAGAATATCAGGATATCATAATGGAAAAAATGCATTCAGCTCAACTTCAAATGTTCCCACAATCTATCAAAGTCTCAACAATGTTTAAAAGTCTAATGTTCAAAGTCTCTTCTGAGAGTCATGAAATCTCTTTTTTTTCTTTTTGTAACCCTAACCCTAAACACTAAACACTAACCCTAACCCTAACCCTAAACCCTAAACTCTAAACCTTAAACCCTAACCCTAAACCTAACCCTAATCCTAGAGATCTCTTAATTGTAATCCCTTATAAAATTAAAACAAAAAAGCAGATCACATTCTCTCAGCACACAATGGCACAGGATATACATTATCATTCCAGAAAATAGGCAAGAGAGCATAATGAGGAAATACTGGATGAAAACAAGACTGAAAACCACCTGGGTAAACTCCAAACTCTGTATTTCCATGTTGATGTCAAAATGTTTTTTGGTTTTCCAGTTGCTTTCATCTCTGTTGAATGCAACAAACTTCTTTCTTATGAGCTGATTCTACTACCCATTAGAGGCTCCTCTCAGCAGGTATCCTGTGACTCTGGCATCTCTAATAGCTTAGGTTTTCCAAAGCAATCCATGCTTCAACTTCACAGCTTTGTAATGTGGCCTCTCTACATCTCCATTCAGGGATACCCCTGAAACATGCCTAGTCTCAGATGCTTTCCTTAGTCTCTGGGTCAGACTCCATAGCCTTTTTCTTCTATCCTTAACTCCAGAACCATGTGGCTGAAGCTGCCAAGTTTTACTATTTACTGAGCCTGGAACATGACCCCCTTTTTCAATTATATCTTCACCAACTTTCATTTTTTGACTGTTACCTTCACTGCCTAGGCTTGACTGATCTTGAAATTGTTCTGAAGACCAGGCTGACCTCAGTCTCAGATCTGTCAGATTCTGGTTTCTGAATGCTGGGAATAAAGGTCTTTACAAGTACACCTGACTATAAGCTTTTCTTTAATTCCTTTTCACAAGTTAAACAGTTACCTTGGTGGAATCTTACCCTGAGGTCATCCCTCCCTTTATTCCATTTCTTAATCCAATTATCTTCATTTATCCATTTAACTCTATCTTCTTCCTAGAGTCCCCTTGTCAATCTCTGTACTTTGTGCTTCTATTTGCTCAGCTTTATCCTTTTCATTAAAAATATTCATTAGAGTTAACATGAATAACCACATAAGAATCTATACTGGGCTGTTTAGAGATTACCTTTGCCAAAGAAATTAATCAAAACTCTTCACTTTAGCCTCAGGCACACATTTTGGGCAAAGGAAAAAGCAGGCATGGTCCTCACTAAAATATCACAAGAATTATCTCTAGGCCACAAACTAAAAATCTTCTCTGAAATCTCTTGAGCCAGCCCCTAACAGTGTGAATAACTCTTAGTGCCACTGTCTTCCATGTTCCTACTGCTATAATAGGAGCCATTAAACAGTGCTGTAAGTATTCCCCTGCTTTCCTAAATTAAAGTACCAAAGTCCAAATTCCTCCAAATAAAAACATGCTTAGGCCTATTACAGTATTATCCCATTCCTTGTCCCCACTTCTGTTTTAGGGTTTCTACTGTTGTGAAGAGACTCCATGATCACAGTAATTCCTTTAAAGCAAAACATTTAACTGGGAGGGCTCATTTACAGTTCATTATCATGGTGGGAGATGATTTCTGATAGACAGACATGGTACTGGAGAAGCACCTGAGGGTTCTATGTCTTGCAGGCAACAGGATGTTGTCTGTCTGATTCTGTGGTATCTTGAGCATATAAAAGCCTGCCTCCAAAGTTACACACTTATTCCAATAAGGCCATATCTACTCCAATAAGGCCAAACCTCCTAATAATGCCACCACCTTTGGGGGTATTTTTTGAACTACCACAAAGACCACAAAGGTTTAGAAATTTTAGAATCAGGATCTTCAGCCATATTGATCTTTGGTGTCTGTTGTTAAAGTACTACATCCAATGAAAAAAATGCCTTACTGTTACTCCTGTTGGAGTAGTCAGGATTACTTACTGAGAGCAGTGCTATTTGAGTAAGTTTGGGAAAAAAATGAAAATGAAGACCCAGTCACACAAGTGGAGCTCAAGAGACTACAGGATGGTAATAAATTTAGGAAGGTTCTTATGAAAAAATGATTGTAAGTGCATCTAGTCATATGTATGGAGACCACATATCAAGAGATAAGAGAGGTTCTATTAAAAGGCCTGTGTAGTAGAGATGCCTTACAATGTGCATGAAGGGACTGAGACTAAGGGGATTCTCAAGAAAACCTCATATACAGGAGAGAAGTGGAGCAAACAGCTGGTCAGAACACTTTGGCTTAACACATTATTTTAGCTAAGTGTTGCTTCAGGAGAGTGTTGATGTATCCTACCTCCTTATGACTGGTATTCTACCTTTTCTGAAGACTGTTGTCTATAAGGAATGTGAAAAGAATACTTAGAACATGAGGTAGGAGAGCGATGTTGAGTTATCTTAGAAATAAAACTGGGTCTGCTATCACATTGTATATAGCTGGAGGTAGGTAAAATGAGAAGCTATTTAAGATGAGCTATGAGAATCTTCTTTATTGTGCTCCCTCAGAACTGGTAGAGAAGTTAATAACAAATCTGAGAATATGTCAACAAGTATGAGATGATAGCAGACTCACTAAGGAGGTAAAAGGCAATTGTCCAGTCTTGTGGAAGATTATCTCAGGCATAGTTGTGGGGAAGGGGGATGATCTGAGAACTCCTTGGGTGATAGACTGAGAGCAGATGATACTTCACTGAAGTTTGGTGATATAGGCAGCCTGATACAAGGTGACAGAGTGGAGCTAAGTTTTGAGTAAGGTGAGAACACATTGATTTCCCACATGAAGCTCATCATATGATGTTGAAGGAGTACCTGGTCTTCAAGTAGAAAGGGAATTAAACAGTTACTGCAAATATACCAGGAGTCTTTGAAGATTACTTCTCTTTTTGTCTAGTTGGAGATCTTCCTCATGAAGTTAAACAGACTAAAATGAGACAAGGAATAGAAAGGTAAGCTTATTAATAAAGTAGGAGTGAGACTGAGGATGTGTTGAGTTCAGAGAGTTGGATGAATAATAAGTAGAGGACAATGCTTCCAATTTAGCAATTGTATCAACTCCAGAGCTGCCTTTGGATAGCTCTGTTATCTGCTCAGAAATGTCTTGGTGGTGTCTGCAGTAGATGACAAGGTAAGTTGTAAGTTCTTGTGAGTTAGTTTGCTTTTAAGTAGAGGAGTGTGCTGTGAGGTGACAAAACCTCAGTATTACCAAATTAAGTCATGAGATTGGAGAAAGTGGCATGCATTTTCATGGCTCATGTGGGCATTAACATTTTGGCTTTAGGCTTGTGGAAGGTCAGTACATTCTGCCTATTGTGAAATGACATATGGACTGCTATGGCTTTCAGCTGGTTGCAGTCTTTTTTAGGGTCCAACAGTTCTAAAATAGAAGAGGACACAGGACCACTGTAATCATGGATCATAAGAGCTTTGTGGGTTAGGAACAACTTAGAGGAGACCATGAATATCTTGGTAAAGAATTTTAGTTAGGATCCTATGTTTTGGGATCCACATACAAATGTAACCCACTAGGCCCAGAAAAGAGAAATGATCATATTTATTCTGGGAGTAGAAGAAATAGGTCCCATTTTAGAGCTTTGTAGCTTTGAGGTATGTTTTAAAAAAAGAGGAATTAGAGTAAGTCTATGGTGAGGCTACCTGGTCCTTTCAGGGGGAATGTCTGATATGATAGTTAATCTTGTTTGTCTATTTGACTGGTTCTGGGTTCAGTTAAGAGGTAAGCTGCTGAGCACTCTTGTGATGGACTTTCTTGATCAGATTATTTGAGCCCAAAGGAAATATGATCAAAACAAATACAGATAAGAGTGAAATACAGAAGAAAAATTTTGTTTTTGCCTCTTCAGCTTCATGTTAATTAACAACTATATCTATTCTGTTGCTGCCACTACTGCATTTTCATATATTAGAACTAGCTTGTTTGAGCATCCAGCATAGACAGAAAACTCTAAGAATCATCTAAGCCTTCAGGGACAGTTTGAGACTGTTGAGATATTCAGCTTTATAGAATGAGAAACTGCCAGATTCTTGGCCTCTTTGGTATGATACAACCATTGTTGAATTAGCCAGATAATGTCATGTAAGCAAATAAAACAAATTCTCATTCAATAAACATTCATGCTATAGGTTATGTTTCTAATATTCCTGACTTCCTGATCAGCCAGAAAATTAAAGAAGATATAGTTCTGTAGAGATAGCTCACAGGAAGTGATGAAGAAAAGATTATCCACACATGAAAGTGCTGGGATTAAGATTGAGGATTAGCATGTTATGAGTGAGGGCCTGGCTGAAGAAATTAGGACCATAACAAAATCCTGTTGGAAGTGTTACCTTACTACAAGAAATGAAGATGATCTAAAGAGACACTTTTACCTCAATCTGACTATCAGGCTGTAGAAACTATGTTCACCAAAGAAATGATAATTTCCCCTAGGACACTCATCCTGGAAGTGGTAAAGAGTATCAGCCAGAGGGAGAAGTTGTCTCTTTGAAAGAGATTTCTGTAAGTTCAAAAAATTTGTCAGGCCACATTGGAGCTGAGACTAAAACCCAGACAATGATAGGTCAATGGTAGGTAGGATCATACATTGATAATGACTGCCTAGATGTTCTTATCCTTGACCCCTGGTTTAACTTTGATCTCATTTCAGGATCCTGAAGGTGGACTTGAGGTATTTGTTGGATTTCTTTGTCCATCTTCCCAAAGGGGCCACATTAAACAAATCTCTCTCTTTTCCTTATTCTATTAATATGAATCTTTTAATTGATTCATTGATGATGGGTGTGTAGACCCAGTTTGGATACAAGTTATGAACTCTAAATTTGATAACAGAAAGACTATCAATATCAGATGAGTTGACTTTTGAATGTGAGTTACTTCTCAGGACATAATAGAGAGGTTTTGACAAGGTGATTTAAAGGGAATAGTAAAGAAAGCATCTTTTAGATCCAGGACTGGGAAAAGAGAGGTGAAACAAGGACTGGGGGGAAGGTGGTACAAGGTTGAGAACTACCAAGTAGGCAGAAATTATAACTTGCTTAATTAGGCATAAGTCTTAGACTCAGTGGTAAAGTCATTTGGATTTTAGACTGTCATAGACTGTTGTGGAGAGAGTTAGTAGGACATAAAATATAGGACTTGAAGTGTCTGATAATTGTAGATTTATGTGCCCCCTTTCCTCAGGAATTAGTGAATATTGAGTCTGACACACAGAAGTGTAAGAGATCTACTATTAATTAGTATTGGAGAATGGTGGAGAACACCAGTTGGGGAAGATGAACCTGGGGATGAATTGATGATAGGTGAGTGGTAAGAGAGTTCCTGGAAATCTGTGAATCTGGAGGACAAAGTATTAGGGAGGAAGTTGAGTCATGGAAACTTTATGATTCAATAAATAATATGATACAAATAATAAAGTAATAGAATTTTCTAAAATGTCACATCCCATGAGCGGCGGGGGGAGGGGGTAGAGTCAACATTCAGAGATGACCAGAAAGGAACAGAAAAAATAAATGTCCAAACAGATTGCACAGTAACAGATCAGCCTTTTTGGGTGTAGTAGGAATTTTGCCCCATCCCATAATAGAGAGAGAAAAAGTCATTCTCATATAACAAGCATGAGAAATGCTTACCAGCAACTGACAAAATTACCAAAGTTTGGTGAGGGTGGTAGGTATGGGAACAGTGAATCCTGGGCCCATCAGTTTTTGACAGTTCTCAGTCTCAGCAAGTTCAGCAAGGCTGGTTGATTGGGACCTGGCAGGAACACAAAAAACTCATGGGAACAGGTATATTTCTAAATACAGTATATGATTCCTGATGTTATAACTCCTGTGTTCCTCTCTATGGTACAGTTCACATTTATTGTACCATTTGCCAGCCAGACAAGGGCCTGGAAATTAAGGGAACACACAAAAGACATGTGTCTTCTAAGAGGAGAGAATGCCAAATACCTTTTATTCAAGCTTAGGACAAACCTTTTATACCTAGCTGCTGCACAATGGAAATCCTCCCAGGAAGGTAGAAAATTACCAGGTTCAAAAGTAAACCAAACCCCTAAGCTAACCACCAATGGGGGCAGAGGAACCACAGGAATAAACAGGATGTTTCTGGCCAGAAACTGTCCTCAAGATGAACCCCGGGAGGTGGGGTGGTCCTGTTGCCCCTACATGATATCATCTCCCCCACACAGGAACACGTTTGCAGCCATGAACTGGGACAGACTGTGGCTCAGTGGCCTATTTAGCTACAATTTAAGAAGCTACCTGGTGGACCAGACCTGAGTAGTGAAGCTATCACTTCTTGTTCAATTTATTCAGCATTGAACCCCGCATAAAGCTGCTGCCAGCATTCAGTGTTTATCCTGGTCCTGTTTGAGCCTGGTGGTCCCAAGGTCTTCCTGACCTTGAAGGTTACTTCATAAAGTCTTTTTGAGGGAATGTCCCATGATCTTTGAAGCTTTTTCTACTATTTACATATATGATGTGTTCAAAACTGTCAGATACTTTGGTACCACAAACAGTAGTTTCAAGTAGTCTACATTCTTGAATAAATTAATTGAAAGATCCTAAAGGGCATTTAGCTTCATTCTTTGAGTTCCCCACACTTTCCACAAAACCACATAATGGCAAAGTGCAAATTTTACTGCACTGAGTGTCCATTCTCTAAGAAGAAACTCTCTATCCTCTCCTAAAATCTATAATGTCATTAAAATTTTTGGTGTGCATTGTTGATGCATGGGTGGGACACCTGTTAATAAGGTGACACCTCACAAATCTTACTATTGTGCCCAACAGTCATGACCTACCCAACCAACATAACAAAAATCTTTCCTAATTCTTGTCCTGTAAGTTTTGTCACACTTTTTCACTGCCTTGAATTCTGTAGCATCTCCACAATTTTTAATCATATGCACCTGAACAAGATGTAAATTAAAGCTTAATTCTGCTTGGTTCTCGCCCTTCTCTGATCTGCCTAGAGTCCCTTAGATTCTGCTACCAGCATGTGTTCAGTGATGTCTGTCTGTCTGTTTGCACTCTCTGTTTCCCCTCCATGTACCCATATTTCTTTGTGTTTTATTAATCTCTGTACTTTTCCTGTACCTTAACTATAACACTCAATAACTTTTTTCTTTTTTTAATTTTTGAGACAGTGTTTATTTGTAGCTTTGGAGCCTATGCTAGGACTAGCTCTTGTAGACTAGGCTGCCCTTGAACTCACAGAGATCCACCTGCCTCTGCCTCCCAATGCTAGGATTAAAGGTGTGCACCAATACTGCCCAGCCTAACACTCAATCAATTTTTAGAAATACATATTTTAATATCTTTTCTGATTCCATTCAATGTAAATATAAAACTTATCTCTGAAGTCAATGAAACTAATTATAATATAATGACATCTTACTTTATGATAAATATTAGTCTTTAACATTAATGAGCTATAAGGTAGTAAGAATGACAATTAAAATTGATCACTACAATACAATGTAGTGATTTTCATTTGTACTTTAATAAATAAAGCTTGACTGACGATAAGAATGCAAAACAACCACACTAGTCAGTCATACAGGCTAGGCAGTGGTAGCACATACCTTTAATCCCAGCAACCATACTAGTTAGCCATAAAGGCCAGGTAATGGTGATGCATGCCTTTAATCCCCACACTAGAGAGGAATATAAGCCAAGATGAGACAGGAACCACTCTCTTTCAGTCTGAAGATTTCATAGAGGTAAGAGCTCTCTAGTGCATTGCCTGCTTTATTTTTTTGGTCTTCAGATTGAACACCAATATCTGTCCCTGGGTTTATATTATTCAAACTACAATGCATCACACATATTTTCTACATTTTATACAATTTAACATCTTGTTTTCACCAAGGAAAAAACAAAACATTTTTTTAGTAGAGGCCAAGTTCAATAACCAAAGAATGCCTGTGTTCAAAAAGACCCCATAGATCTCTCCCAAAGTCTACAGTTTCATCTCAAAATTTGATAATCAAAATCAACAGATATAACAACAGTTTATCTGTTTATCAAATAATACAGAGAGAAATACTCTTAATATTTAAGGATTCAACAAGTATATAACACATACTAAATTATATATATATATATATACATATATATGTATATGTATATATATATAAACTTTCGGTGTTAACATTACTTTTCATGGTCTGATTTCAAGACATAAAATGGCGGCCAATAGCAACAATGAAAATCAAAGTTTTCAAGTTCTTATATTGTCCAGTATAAAATAAAGAGAAAAGATGCATTTTTAAACCAGCTTTTTTTCTGTGTGTCATAATGCTCTCTCAGGGTCATTTTTTCCCTTTAAAGTAAGTATACATATTATGTATTATAGCATATATATTATGGTTTCTGGTTTTGTGTTTTTATAAAATTTGTGTGTGTAAGCATGTGTGCCCCCCTGTCTTTAAGTGTTTCTTGTGATTTATCTTTGGCTCATTTTCTTCTACTTGTTTAGGAATTTTGTTTTTTTCTTGTTTCTTTTTAGTTTAGTTCAATTTAATATTTTAGATGCATATTTGTTCTAGAGAGAGAAAAGGCATGAATTTGGATGTGAGGAGAGGTGGGGAAGGTCTTGCCAGAGTTGGGGGAGGGGAACCTACAATCATAATATACTGTATGAATGAAACCTATGTTCAATAGAAAAACATGCGTTAGGCTTAATTCAACAATTTGCTGGTTCCTCTCACTCTAAAGCAAACATTAGGAATTGATTTTTGGTTCATTTAATAACATTGTATTAAATATATGTTTAATATATATGTGTTGTACATATATATCATATTTTGAATCATTTCTGTCATAAAGAAAAGAAATGCTGGAATCAAAATCAAGATTTCTAAGGATGAGAATGCAGAGGGAGGTAAAGTGAAGTATAGAAAAGATGGAGAATGACAAAGGCAGAATGCATAAAAATATGGAAATACTAGGGTGAGTTCTCTTAAATTTTAATTTGTAATAACCACTGACAAGTATAAATAAATATTTGTACAGGCAAGGACAAAAAAATTAAAGTATTTATATTATCTTATAGAATTTTTCTTATTCAGTATAATTTTCACAAAAAGAAATCTATTTTTTTGGCTTAACACATCAAATCCTTTATTTTCATACCATTGATAGTTAATTCATACAACTAATATGTGTTATAGAAGAGAATATTTATATGTCATATCACTATTATGTGCATTGTTAGATGTATAGACAACATCTTAGTCGGACCTTTTTTTTTAGTGAGTAAGATCTTTCTTCTTTTAAGAAATCTAATTTTTGAATTGCCAAAATTATTTCAAATCTTCCCAAAGAAGCTACATTCAGGGCTACTTCTCTGTTAAAACAAAATTTCTTCTTTCTCCTTAAAAATAAATAAATTTTTAATTGGTTCCAATCAATTGGATTTCTGTTGCTCCTGATATTAAAAGTGTTAAGGTACAGTGGGGGAAAAGCTTACAACATTATCAGATGTTTCACAACTTATAGCTTAAATTCCATTTACCTCTCTTAGGTAACCCATATCAAAGAATGGGTTAATTTATCTTTCCCAAATGATACAAACACATCAGTCTCTAACAATAATATTCATGATGTTTTGTATCTTTTCCCTCTGATTTCTTTGAGACAGAGTCTCACTATGTAGCCCTGGCTGTCTTGGAACTTACTATGTAGATGAGGCTGGCCTCAAACTGACAGAAATCTGCTTGCCTCTGACTCCAAAATTCTGTATTAAAAGTGTGTAGCACTAGGCCTCACTTGCTGGTTTGAAGGAAATGTCCTCTATAGGGAGTGGCACTATGGAGATGTGACTTTGTTAGAGTAGGTGTGGCCTTGTTGGAGGAAGTGTGTGACTGTGGAGTTGGCTTTGAGGTCTTCTTTGCTCACACTGTGTTCAATGTGACACACATTGCTTATCCTGCCTGTGGATCAAGATGTGCAACTCTCTCCTCTTATCTCACAGAAGTGACTATTATATGAAATCCAGCAAAATACAATAGGATTTTTGACCATCTCTAACTGGACTCTATCTAGATGTGGTAAGCCAGATCAACAGGTTAAAACCAATGTGCATACATTACATCAGCTCACTAAAAAGAAAATTTTAATTCCATCAGTGGATTATATCCATCAGTCAAGAATGCAAATTTTGACCAAATGCAAAACTCAAGCCTGATTTTAAAATCTCAGCATATAGGGAAAGTAGGAAAAATGCTTCAGTTTGGCAGAAAGCGTATACAAACAATGTACAGGTGACATCATTTTTAATATTGAATGACAGGAGGAAAGCAAGGATCCTGCTTCTCATTATGCTTACTCAAGACTCAATTTGAAGTTCTGGGTAATAAAAAAAGGTAAAAAGTAAAAAGTGCAATATATATATATATATATATATATATATGTGTGTGTGTGTGTGTGTGTGTGTGTGTGTGTATACAGAAAGCAATAACTAACAAGAAGATGACTTCTCACAGATAATATGATGTAGTATGCAGAAAATTCTGAAGAATTCACAAAAAGCTGTCTTGAACTAATATGAATATAGGAAAATTTCCCATTATAAGATTAAAATAAAAATGCTGTTTGTATACCAACAAAGAATAAGTGAGTGGTATTTCAGATGTAAAGCACATTACTATTTACGTGAATACCAATTAAAAACAGTTAAATGATAACATAATATAATGTGTACAGGTTTGCTAATGTAAAGAAGACTGTAAAATTCTGATAGAACGGATGAAAAACTATGCACATAATGAGGTCAAAGACTGAGAACAAGTTCCCAGCCCAGGAAGGATGCCTCTGTACTCTCAGTCTAATGCTGAAAGCCTTGGGGGAGTTGTGGAATCGAGTCCATTGTGAAGAGCTGAAGAGATGGCCTCTAATGTCAGCAGGTGCCAACAGCAATAGAATCCATCACTGTGAAAAGTAAGACTGACACTCTGTGTGCTGCCTCCATCCCACTTCTTCATGGAGTAGTTTACCCCATAGATAATCTCACCCTTATTCAGAGAAGGGGCTTCCTCACTGACCTGTCAACCCTACCTGAAAAACTCTCCATAGCCATACAGATGCATTGCACAAGTTCCAGGAATCTTCTGTCTAGTTATGTTGTCACTTCAGGTCAACTATATCACTAGCTCCTACAGTTTGATCATTATAGATTCACTATAACCTTAACAAAACACTTCCAAAATTTTTTGAGAATAAGAAACAAAGTTTATATGAAAGAACAAAAGATATAGAACAACTAGTTTATAGCATTAAAGGAGGAAATAGAATACTGACACTTCAAACTTAATAAAAAGATACAACAATTAATGAAACATGGTTGCCGGAGACTTTTAAAATCAGTGGAAATCAATAGGATCCAAGCATATGCCACATAAATAGAATTAAGTAACCTTTGACCATGGAGCAAAGACATTGTCTTAGAGGAAAAGATAGAGTTTTTTTTTTTTTTTATTGTAGCATATATCCCTGGAGCCACCTGGAGCCACATCCATATATATTTTAAAAAACTGATGTATAACTAATTCTTTAAAATATAAACTCAAAGAAAACAGTGGGATAGGAAAAATCACAGATGATATCTATGCATCCACTGGAACATCTAATACATCTATACTGCTCAAGAACACTTAATGTTTATAAACCCAGGAAAGGGGTATTTTAAAGTCTATTTCATAAATTATTAAAATTGTTTAAATAAAACCTAAGTAATATTTGATACCCTGAATCAAATGTTTTAAAGAGATTATAAACATCTATGATATTGAAGGCATGGTTAATTTAGAACAACACTCCTTAATTCATCATATAATTTTCATTAAACTATCAAATTAAATATATTAATCTTAATATTCCTGAACATGTTCAGCTAAAGTAATAAATTAAATTTTATGTTGTAAAACAGTCAATGATATAAAAATCCCAAAATGAGATGTTTTATGTTAATCAAGTATTTGATATACATATAAATCATTTAATTAAAGTAATTGACATAAATTTGTTTTAAAAATAATCCCTATATTCAAAAGATACATTTAAGATGTTAATTAAGGCTGCAATACATACAAAATAATAAACATTTAAAAACATAGAATTAAAATTGCAGAAGAGAGAAACCCACAAATTGTAATATTCATAATGTTGGCAAGCTTACTTCATACACTTTTTTAATTGTTTATTTAGTGTTGATAAACCAATGTAATACATCTTAATGATAAATTTTAATCAACACTTGTGTCATTAAAATGTAAAAGCTGTTTGTCAAATGCCTGTGTTCTCCCCTCTTAAAAGTAAGAAAACTAAACAGCTCCCCCCCCACCAAGTTTCTTATTTTGGCCAATTTAAGACTATGGAGACTAAAGGTTTAAAAAAACTTCTCCAGGATTGCTAATATGTTTTCCTTGTGTTTCAAATACAGATCTCTGATTATCCATTTGAAATATATTTATTTTTTAAGAAGCAAGAGTCTTCTAAATTCTGTCAGCTCAAATATATATTATATAATATATGTAATATCAAGTAAGGTACAGTATATTAAAACTTATGAATGTAAAATATATATTGATAAGAAAATTTTATATAGATTTTTAAAATATAATTTTATATGATTGCAGATTTGATTTGTAGAATTTATTTTAAGGTAAACATTTTTCCAAAATAAAAAGTGTGAGAATAAAACTGAAAGTTAATATGTACCATGAAATGATTCATAAAAGTTAAAGCTTGGAAATGGTTTATTGAGTAAGTGAGATGGCTCAGTCTGTAAAGATACCCAAGGACCTGAGTTAAATCCACATAACTCACATGCTAGAAAAAGAAACTGACTTCTGCAAGGTATCCTTTGAACATGCTTGCCCCCATAACATATGTGCTGAGGACACATATCCCCAACATGCGCTCTCTCTCTCTCTCTCTCTCTCTCTCTCTCTCTCTCTCTTTCACACACACACACACACACACACACACAATTAAGTTATATGAAAGTTTTATTGATTTAATAAGCCTTGTTATGGAGCAAGCATTTTATTTTGTCAGGATAACTTCTTATGTCCTAAAATAATAAAGATTTGTTTAAAAATATTTGTCAAGCTTTATCTTAATGTTATACAACTAACTTAACTCATTCTTTGATACTGTTATAACTGAAATCTGTATGTTCAATAACCACAGTTTGAAGTCGAAATCGATGAGAATATGAAGCTAAAAGAAAATCAATATGTTGGCCATTCCTCACAGGTCACCAGATCACCAAGGGATTGGGGGGCACCTCGAGGAGTGTCTTTTGGCTCCAACCAATCAGCTGTCTTCCTAATCAGAGCGGACAAGGAGAGGGAACTCAGAGATTGGACTGTAACCAGTGCACACTCCACAGGATGAGGATCATCACAGAAGAAAATGTTTCCATGCTCAAGGAGACCAATGCTCAGCAAGCCCCTGACCCATCCCAACAAATGACACAACTGGCAAAAAAGAAACTAAAAGAGCCAACGAAAGAAGGCTAGGGGTGAGTGAGACTGAGTACAGCATGGCTTAAAGATTCAATTTCTGTTTTATTGTCAATTCTTGGAGGTGCCATGGGCCAAAGAATAGTTTTGCTATGAGCTTTAGGTTCTGGATTCCCTTCTGTAGCTTTAGCATGTCACAATGTCTGTTGTCTGTAATTTTCAAAATTCTCTTTTCACTCTAGTTCCTGTGTCTATTGTACTTATCTGTACAGCCTATTCACCCTTTTCCCTACTTGTCTCCTTAAAGCCCAGTTCCTGTCTTCACGTTTTTTCTCCAGAGAAAAGTGAGGGGAGGTCATATAATACCAGAGTCCAGCTTCAGTGGGGTTCTGTGCTACAGAACAGATGTTTGAAGTTGGCAAAGAATAAAGAATCTGACCACCCATTGACTTTTAAACTGATGGCCCTGATAAGCTCAGGCCAAATTTAAACAAAATCTATTCAAACATGAGCATTTTCAAATAATTTCTCTTAAATCCTTTTTAAGAATCATTATCATATATTCAGTTTAATTTCTCTTTTTCTATTTTACTCCCTTGACATCATTGACCTTTACCCCATATTATTATAATGCAATCTGAATGTCTATATCTAGCCAGACATATCTTATTCATACTCTGCCCTAGCTGGTAGCAAAGATGCAGTTACAAAGTAAGAAATGTTAGATTAACAATTGTCATCTGAATGTATTGTCATGCCCAGGAGATCATTTTCACAATTATACCAGTTTTTAAGTAATCTATTGCACCCCTTTATTATGTGGACTGCAGTTATAATCCTATTCTTTTTTATTGAGACAGGGTATTATAATCTTATTCTTTATAAATTCTACAGATAGTAATAATTAATATCTAGCTCTTTAACTGTTGAAACTAAATTTCTATTTTCCCTGGCAATCACTGCATGTACTTTTCTCTTGAAGGAACTAGAAGCTTTAGTTATCTATTGATATTTTTGCATGGGAAGACTATCTGAGTGTTTACATTCTAGCATCAGAGAAATGGCTGACCCTTCATTTCTTGTATCTTTTCCTCATATGTTCCAATATGTTTTTAAGGTAATCTTTTAAGAAATCATTTTCCAAGTTCATAAATTTTTGAAGTAAATTTATCTCGTTTTGGAACCTGTTGTGGGAACTCCTTCAGCCAATAACCTTTAAGATACCAGGCCTCTTGGGGCATGGTCTCATGTACTATAAGTGCAGATGAAAAGTGTGCAGGACCCTCTTTTCTGCTGGATTCAGTTTCAGTGCCCAGCACATGCAGAGGACTGCAGATCATTACCATTACTGTGAATTCATCCTCAAGTAAATAAACCTTTGTTATACTCTATTCCGGGCTATTATGGAACTCTTTGTTATTACTAAAAGTGGAACCTTATCAGTAAGCCACAGCTTCATAGTGATACATAGATGAATAGAAATAGATTAATTTAAGATGTAAGAGTTAGTTAATAAGAAGTCTGAGCTAATAGACCTGAGTCATCGACCAAGCGGTGTTATAATTAATACAGTTTCTACATGATTATTTAAATCTGGATGGCTGGAAATGAATGAACAGCCTCTGTTTACATAATGGCACCTACTGTCTGGAGCACGGATCCACATAAGACCTAAAAAAGCTTAAGAAAAAAGAAACAGGCTTCTAGACATACAAAAATAAGAACCAAGTACAGCTGTGCTGCAGGAGTTCATTCTGCTCTTTCAGCCAAGAGCCTTTGAGATAACAACCTACTGGGAAATGGTCTCTTTCGCTTTAAAAAGCAGTGGCAGTCCTCCTCTCGTCTGGTGACTAGACTCCTTTCCTGGTCATGTAGATGGCGTTCTGTAAGTTTTTCCCCCTAAAATAAATAACCCCTTTATAATTCCAAACTGGTGTGGGATTGATTCGTGCATTATCTGGCACCCAATGTTTGGTTTTAGAACCACCCCCTTACCTCCCCCCCCATCCTCTGGCTCAGCTGCTTGCAAAATCTTGGCTACCTGCCACCAGCTGGGCTTGGCAAGAGCCCTGCCTCAGCCTCAGCATGTGCTTGGAGTCAGCATTTATCCACGGCCCGGACAGTCTCTCCCTCCCTGGTGTGCTGAGCAGGTTTTATTTTTTTTTCCTCATTTTTTTTATTAAAAACTTCCATCTCCTCCCCTCCTCCTCCCTCTTCCCTCCCCTCCCTTCCACCCATACCTCCACTCCCTCCCTCTCCAGGCCAAAGAGCCATCAGGGTTCCCTTCACTATGTTAAGTCCAAGGTCCTCCCAACTCCCCCCAGGTCCAGGAAGATAAGCAACCAAAGGCTCACACAGAGCCCGTCCATGCCGTAGAGTCCAAGCCATCACCATCGTCCTTGGTTTCTCAGTCATCCTCCACCGTCAGCCACATTCAGAGAGTCCAGTTTGGTCGCATCTTCCATCAGTCCCATTCCAACTGGACTTGGTGATCTCCCATTAGTTCTGTCCCGCCGTCTCAGTGGGTGAACGCACCCCTCACGGTCCTGACTTTCTTTCTCATGTTCTCCCTCCTTCTGCTCCTCATCAGGACATTGGGAGCTCATTCCGGTGCTCCAATGTGGGGCTCTGTCTCTATTTCCATCCATCGCCAGGTGAAGGTTCTATGGTGATATGCAAGATATTCATGAGTATGGCCATAGGATCTGGCCTTTTCCGGCTCCCTCTCCTCAGCTGCCCAAGGAACTAGCTGGGGGCATCTCCCTGGATACCTGGGATCCCCTCTAGAGTCAAGTCTCTTGACAACCCTAAAATGGCTCCCTTAATTAAGATATATGCTTCCTTGTTCCTATATCCACCCTTCCTATATTCCAAGCATCCCATTCCCCCAAGCTCTGCCCATCCTCCCCTTCACGCTTTTCTCTCCCCATCTCCCCTTGCCCCCATCCCAACCCACCCCCAAGTTCCCAATTTTTGCCCGGCAATCTTGTCTACTTCCAATATCCAGGAGGATAACTATATGTTTTTCTTTGGGTTCACCTTATTATCTTCTCAAGGATCAGGAATTATAGGCTAGATGTCCTTTAATTATGGCTAGAAACCGATTATGAGTGAGTACATCCCATGTTCATCTTTTTGGGTCTGGGTTACCTCACTTTTAAATGCTCCTTGCAGCACAGCACTCAGGCAGCGCCAGTCAGAGTGCAAGTAGTTTCCAAATACTGAAAATCCCCTGGGGCAAAAGCTCCCTGTAACATCCAGCCGAAGTGCTGTTTGAAATCCCCACCACAATGGACTGGAGTGCTGCCATAGCATTTGCATTTTCACCATGACCTTTTTTTCTCATGTAAGCAGCATAGGAATGCTGGGCACCCAGTAGGCCATTGTCACAGTGGCTGTGTCATGACCCCCTGCATCAGGTTGGAGCAGGGCAGGCCTGGGTGAGCTCTCTGTGTTTTTGTTCTTTGTGCCTGGACTGTGGGTTTTCTTCCTCTGTGTACATCTAACCTCATGAGAACCACAGGATCTATCTTGACACTATTCCATTTATTCCTGTTGTAACTTGGAAATAGCGCCATCTGCTGGCTAACAGGTAAAATGGCAGGTTTCATTGTTAATGGGACTCTAGTGGTGGCTTTTGCTGAAATCACATGAGGCCTCTAAGACCTTGGAGGTACCTCAATTCACTGGTTATTACGTTTTAGTTTTCTTCTCCGTATTATGACACTATGGAAGTATATGACATTAATTAATAGGCTTAATACCATGATAGGCAAAATTGACTCCATATCTAAGGGAACAAGGACCTTACCTGAAAGGGTCCAGGCTGTTGAATTTGACTTTCAGAAATTATAACAGAGTTTTGATAAGGTAACAGACAGAATATACCTCCAGGATGGTAACTTATATGATATCAGGGGGCAGTTCAAGGAGGAGATGTTATCTTTGAAAGGCAACGTTAAGAACTTGGAATCACAGGTGCAGAATGGGGACCAGAAAATTAATACCATAGGGAAATCACTAGAAACCTTTGCAGGTCAGGAGATTCAGGCCTTACATAAGACAATGATTAAGAGATTTGAAAGGATTGAGGAAATTATTGGAGCTGATGAACCAAGTGAGAAAATACAAGGGCAGGTTACAATGCCACCACCAGCTGTCAGAACCAGTTTACCCAGGGTTTTAGCGACATACCCTGTAATTTATTCTGACAAAGCCTCAACTTCTAAATGGTCAAAGGGAGCCAAAGAAGGTAGATGGATGCTGATAGGACTGAATGATCTAAAGGAATTTAAGCATGCTGTTGTTACTTATGGCTTGCACTCTACATTTGTTAAGGAAATGATAAGGACTTGGGCTTCAAATGTCAGGGCTGCTTCCCATGATTTCTCCCAGTTAGCATCAGCAATGTTAGAGGATGGACCTTCCTTGATGTTTGGAGTTTATTTCAGAGAAGAATCCAAACATATGGAACAGCAAGGAAGAGCAAAAGCTGCGGAGGTTTCGCAGGATCAAATTCTTGGTGTAGGAACGTATGCTGATCCACAGGTCCAAGCTCTTTATGATGAAGAAGTATTGTCCATATGCCACAAAAAAAGCCTTGAATGTCTGGGATAGAATACGAGAACCAAGAAAAAAGTTAAAGTCATATACCAGTGTTAGGCAGGGACAGGGAGAAACCTATACTGACTTTTTGCAAAGATTATTAAGACTTGGAACATAAAAGTAACAGACCCAGAAGCTAGACAACTAATTCTTCAATCACTGGCTTTTGAAAATGCAAACTTAGAATGCAAAAAGATAATTGGGCCTTTAAGGTCTAAATCAGTAGCTGTGGATTAATAGGTCCGGCATACCATGAATTTTCAGACCTTTAACTACAATGATGAATCTTGAGTAGGAGAAGCAATTTCCAAAGAGATGAGGGGACATCAATGTGCCAAATGTTTTAATTGTGGTAAATTAGGACACTGGAAAAGGGATTGCAGGCAAGGAATTTCTAGGAATAACACTTCATCTGGGAATGGCAGGAATAGGAAACCTTGACCTTCAGGTATATGTAGGAGGTGTGGTAAAGAAAAACATTGGACCAATGAAAGCAGATCAACAACAGAGAGACAAGGCAACTCGATACCATCAGGAAACTACTTGGGGGGTGGCTCTCTCAGGCCTCCAAGCCAAAAGTGGCCCAGTCATTACCAGTAACCATGGAGGACATGTCGCACCAGGAAAATTGAAAATTCTAGAACCTTCTGTGCAAGATCATAAGGTTCTAAATGATGGCTCAAATTTGGAGGATAAGTCAGCAAGTCAAATAGGAAATAAGAAGCATACATTTTGGCAAACTTCTATAAATGATCAGAGACCAAAGCTGAGAGTGCATATAAATGGAATTGTAATTGTTGGCTTGATAGACACAGGAGCAGATGTGACTATCATCACTCCAAAATCTTGGCATCCAAATTGGCCTCTTCAAAAGGCAGAACTTCAATTACTAGGAATTGGAACCATATCCTGAGTTGAACAAAGCAAGAGATGAGTTAACTATATTGGGCCAGAAGGTCAAAGAAGAAAGCTAAGGCCATATGTAGTTGATATTGCAATAAATGTATGGGGCTGTGACCTGCTCCAGCAATGGAATACCCAGATTAACATTCCTGCAGTCCCAGGAACTCATAATTCTGGGAAGGATGTCATAAGGCACAAGGCATGAAGGTCAACAGCCATTCAGGCTGTACAAGAACATAATGCAACTAATAAACCTTTAGAGGTACCAACAGCCCTACCTTTAAAATAGCTAACTGAGAAGCCAAAATGGGTTAAGTAATGGCCTCAGCCAAAAATAAATTGCAGGCTTTAGAACAATTGGTACAGGAGCAATTAGATGCTCGACATATTAAGGAGTCAACTAGCCCTTGGAATTCTCCTGTTGTTGTTATAAAAAGAAATCTGGTAAATGGAGAATTATGACAGATCTAAGGGCTGTCAACAAGGTAATTCAACCTACGGACCCTCTACTGTTGAAATTCCTCTGCCTTCTCTGTTACCCAAAGGATGGCCTCTTATAGTTATTGACTTAAAGGATTGCTTCTTCACTATACCTTTACAATAAATGGATAGAGAAAAAATTGCCTTCACAGTGCCTACTTATAATAATTCTCAGCCTACTAGGAAACACCAGTGGACTATTTTACCACAGAGAATGCTCAATAGCCTCAGGCTGTATCGATATTTTGTAAGACAGCCATTGAAAATAATATGTAATCAATTCCTTAAGTCTATAATTTACCATTACATGGATGACATTTTGCTATCTGATTCAAACATAGATAGTTTAGAAAGAATGTTTGAGGAAGTAAAGATAGTTTTGCCTAAATGGGGACTACAAATTGCTCCTTAAAAGATTCAAAGAAGATATTCTATTAATTACCTAGGTTACGGAATAGGCTTACATAAAATTAGGACACAAAAGGCATAAAAAAAGAGAGATCAGTTACGGACTCTTAATGACTTTCAAAGATTGTTAGGAGACATTTCCAGTCTAAGACTGGCTGTTGGGATAACATTAATAATTCATTTAAACAAAACCTTAGATGGTGACAAAGATTTGAATATTCCCCGAGAATTAAAAGCTGAAGCAGAAAAGGAGCTGACACTGGTCGAGGAAAAATTATAAAAGGCACATGTGGATAGGGTGGATCCAAATCTTAGCTGTATTCTAGTCATATTGCCTTCCAGAATTTCTCCTATGGGAGTCTTAATGCAGAGGGAAGATATTATTTTAGAATGGATCTTTTTACCATACAAACCAAGTAAAAAATTAAAAACTGATGTAGAAAAGGTCTCTGAATTGTTTATAAAACGTAAACTGAGACTTGGTCAACTAGCAGGTATAGACCCAGTAGAAATTATAGTGCCTTTCACTATTGGTCAAATAAAATAGTTATGGGAAGACAATCAACCATGGCAAAGGGCTTGTGCTAATTTTTTGGGAGAAATTAATAACAACTATCCCAAAAGCGGTCGACTTAATCTTATAAAGAGAACTTCTTGGACTCTTCCTTGAATTGTATGTTATGCTCCAATAACTGGAGCCAATACATTTTATACTAATGCTAATAAATCAGGAAAGTCAGGTTACAAATCATAAGATATGAGTAGGATGGAACGAAGCCCTTATAATTCTATCCAGAAGGCAGAATTATATGTTTTTCTTATGGTACTAAGGGATTTTAAAGAACCTCTTAATATAATTATGGATTCACACTATGCAGAAAGAGTTATCTGGCATATTGAAACCATTGAATTTATACCAGATATAAAAGAATTGACTTTATTGTTTATCCAGGTACAAGAAATAATCATGAATAGGTTTTGTTCTATGTACATAACACACATCCAATCCAATATGGGTCTGCCAGATCCTCTGGCACAGGGGAATGCATAAATTGATCAATTACTGATTAGAAGTGTGTTACAGGCCTCAGAATTTCATAAAAAACATCATGTAAATAGCAAAGGTTTAAAGAGTTTTCCATTACATGGCAACAAGTTAAGGAGATTATAAAAAGATGCCCTACTTGCTCTATATATAACCAAACACCATTACCTGTAGGGACTAACCTGAAAGGTACTCAAAGTAATGAAATCTGGCAGATAGATGTTTTTCACTTTGCAGAATTTAGAAAACTAAAATATGTACATCACGCCATTGACACTTATTCAGGCTTTCAGTGGGCAACTGCTTTAAGCTCTGAAAAAGCTGATTCAGCAATCACACATTTATTAGAAGTCATGACCATCATGGGTATACCATCTTATGTCTCTAAGAAAATGAAATGGTTTTTTGCTCATTATAATGTTAAGCATGTTACAGGTATACCTCACAATCCTACAGGTCAAGCAGTTATAGAAAGATCAAATTGAACTATAAAGGATATGTTAAACAAACAGAAAGGGGTGGAAAATACCCACAGAAATAGATAACATAATGCCTTATTAACCTTGAATTTTCTTGACATCAATGAGAAAGGGAAACAGCAGCAGAAAGACATTGGATAATGGAAAAATCTGCTGAACTAAATCAACCAGTTTATTTCAGTTTATTTCAAGGGTATGCAGACCTCTCAATGGAAGCCAGGAGATGTGCTACATTGGGGAAGGGGTTTTGCTCTTGTTTCCACAGGAGAAGAAAAATTGTGGATACCATCAAAATTAATAAAGGTTTGGTTTGAAGAGGAGAAACTTCTTGGAAAGGAGAAATGACAGCTCATCCACAATGATGATAACCATACAGGTGGTAAGAAAAATATATAGAATAGGGGCAGGGTTCTGTTCTTATACCCACAGGAAAACCATCATCTTTGAAAAATTCAAGGGACCCTGGATGTTTGAATACTGACAGTTGGAAAAATAATTACCCAATAGGGACTATCAAGAAAACCAAATAGTTTCTGTAAGTATAAAAATCTAAGATATATGCTTATACTTATAAATTTATAGAGCTGGTTTTGGAGTTGGACTCTGGCTCAATCCTTCTCTAATTCCAAGCCTGTTGTTAAGAGAAAAACCAAGAGTTTCTGACTCATGTCAAGAGCCATGATATGGGACAGAAGAAAAATGAATTTAGAAAACATCTTTGCTTTTCTTCATATCTATTTTGTCTTTATCATGCCTTTCATTCAATATATACGTCTGTATGTCTATATAAATAATGTTTAAGTTTTCCACAATGAACAATGAGTTTTTTCTGCAGTGATATTTGAAGTTTTCAGGAAGAAGATGGGGCACCATAGCAACAACTTCACCTTGTTGATATGATGTCATGATACTGATAGCACTAATACAAGACCTGTCTCAGGTACCAGCTGGCCAAGACAGTTCCAAATTGTTTAGCTGAAATTGTGCACATCTTTTACAACATTTTGGCCAGACCTCCACAAAATATTAAGAGATTATTTACAATTTTACCAGACATTGATCTTGAAATTTAACCATCATTTTACTTTTACAGGATCCCCCAGAAAGAATGTCACCCCCATGACAGCTGGAAGTAATTCTAGAGGATAACGTCCCCACTCCCAGCACAGTTTGTCCTCAGGCTTAGGGACATCATTTAGGGGTTGATTATAGTTGGTATATGGTTGAGGGTTGAGGGAGGAATTTTATGAGCTCAGAGATCTTTTAAAAAAAAAGAAAAATTAGATGATGGAATAATAGATTGGTATTTGTAAGTTATTGTTTATAGACAATTACATTGGATACAAAGTTAAATTATATTGAATATTGTATGCACGCATGCTTCTACCTCTGTTTAAAACATTTTTATACATTTTTATGTAATATATATATATTTTTATGTAATATATATATATTTGTGTAATATATATATATATATATATATTTACCAAATTGCAGTGTACATTTCTACCTCTGATAGAGATACTTATACATTGTTTACATTTGGAGGTCATTGTCCTCAATTATTGCACAGTTGTTTATTGTCTTAGTCTTTAAGTTAGATAGGTATTAAGAACTGTAGATCAATAGTCATCTATGTTTGTCATATTTATAGTTAGACTAATCAGGTTCTTTAGATACATAGAGTTTATATTCTGTATAAATAGATAATCTTCAACCTCTTCAAAGAACTGTAGAAAATGGCATTTAATCTAACTTAGAGTTCTGTGGTAGCAAGACACAATTTTTCCTGGCAACACCAATCTATTCTCAAGAGATTGTTAAGCACCAAAGACACTCCACTTGGAGCTTGTTTTTTTTTTTTTTTCTTGGCAAAACAGGCCTCTGGGCAAGGAACTGCCTGTAACTCAACTACTGACAAAATATATAGTATCCGGAAATGGATAAGCAGAACTGTCAAATCATGCCAAGACAGGGTAAGATGGTTTTGAAAATTTCTTGGCTTTAAAAATGATCTGTCCATTATTCTAGGCCTTAGTCAAAGTTGGTTGCTTCAGTGTTGCAAACGTGACTTTGGTTAGTCAGTTGTCTCTGTGATTTGCTGCATGTTTTGGAAGTTGTTTGATTGCACTTCCTAATTACTCAGGTAACATTATTTCCTTTCTTGGATCTTCAATGGGGTTGAAGACTGGATAAATGTAGTTACTTTTCTCTCATAACTTGGCCAAGTTATTTATTATACAAGTCGTAAGCTAGTTAGAATAGAATATTTGTTCTTATTGTATATAATTTTATAGTAGGTTTAGAACTCTCTTACTTAAACAAAAGGGGGAGGTGCTGCAGGAGTTCCTTCCACTCCTTCAGCTAATAGCCTTTGAGATACCAGCCCACTGGTATCTCATTTTAAAAATCAGTGGAAACCCTCCTCTCAGTCTCTTGCTTCAGACTCTAGTTCCAGTGACTAGACTCCTTTCCTGGTCATGTAGAAAGTGTTCTGTAAGCTTTTTTCCCTTAAAATAAATAACCCCTTTTTAATTCCAAACTCATGTGGAATTGTTTCATGCATTACAGCTGCTTGGTAGTCACATTTTTTTAGATAGGCTCTCTTTGCTGGTGGCAAGAAGAGGCATGGCCCCTTTAAGAGAAGGCTTCCAGACTTATCATTAACAACAGAAGCTGTATGGTTTTTTAAACAGACATTTTCCTGGATCATGCTGGTAGCATAAATGCTTTGGCTCTTTCAGGAGATTCGGCACTTAAATAGGGTTTGTGATCATCCTGCTACTAGTTCTTTAATGGTGACATATACCTGCTACATCCCTTGAGCAGTGAGAATGACTAGCTGAGGTGGTATAATCAACAGGTAAGAAGGTAGAGTTGAAACTAGCCATTCCTGCTTAGCAGAAATAAATAGACAGACAGACAGACAGACAGACAGACAGACAGATAGATGATAGATAGATAGATAGATAGATAGATAGATAGATAGATAGATAGATAGATAGATAGATGATAAAAAGACATTCCTTGTTAGAAAAGGATTACAACCATACAATAAAGACAGATTGGAAAAAATAAGACCTCTAGATAGGTCTCAGTGTTTGATAAATGGACATGGATTTACAAGAGAGAAGAAAAAAGTATAGAAAGTCATAGGTTAAAGGAGTAAAGATAATTAGACATTAAAAAGTAATAGAGAAAAAATAAGCCATGTAAAGATGGAGAATAAAAAGAGAGCCTAGATTATGCATATCATAGCATTTTCTTTGAATTATTTGACTGTGAATAAATTAAATACAGAGAGATATTTCATTGTATGGGCTGCTAAGCTAAACCAACATATATATTTTAAAGGTATCTTGACTTCAAAATTTGAGTCGAAGGATATGTTACTTTGGAAAAGAATTTTTGCTTTTGTTTCTACAGAGGATGGGAACCTGTGGTGGTTTAATGGAACAAGATGCCCTGAAAGGTCTCTTGTACCCTAAAAGTATTTTGCAAAAATAAATAAATAAATACATAGATAAATAGATAAATAAATAAATAAATAAATAATAAGAAGCAGTCTGGAGAGATCAGCACCAAAATTCTCAAAATGATTATTTATAAAGGCTAGTTTTCATTTCAAAGAATATAATATAGAAATGAATACTTTACATTGGTATGGACTTTGCTTTATTGATACAAATTTAAGGTCAATTTTTAATATGTATATTTCTACTCTTGTTTAAGGAATTATGTTTATACAGTTCACTTAAAATGCAACATGTAACTAAAATTATAGATTTATAGTCATCAATACTAATCAAAATTTTAATTATATTAGTTGGGTTTTCTAGATATATAGAGATATATTTCAGTTGGATAGATAACCTTCAAAGATTTACAAAATATGGCATTTAAAATGTTTTAAGAACTTAGACTTTTCTCGACAATGAGACTTGTCTGCTTTCAGCAGCAGCAATTACTTCAGAGAGCTTAATGGGCATCAAAGAAATTCATTATGGAATTTGCCTTCAATGCAACAAGGCTAGATATTTGGGCAAGAAACTGGTCTTTCCTGACTGCTTGACAGTATGCTGTATAAACTGGACATGCAGGCTCTACAAACAAAAATTGACTGTAGAACTTGCCTAAAGGTGAAATGGTCCTTCAGAGTTCCTGTTTCATGAAAGAAACTGCCAGACATTCTACAGGACACAGAAAGAAGTGACTGACAAACTGCCAATATAGGCAAAACAGTCTTTGAAATTTCCTGCTTCATAGAAAAGTCTCCCAAATAAAATGGGCCTGTAAGCTGAAGATGGATGCCTCAAAGTTACAGAAGAACTTTGGGTGACTGTTCAGGCAGCAAGATGTCTCTGTCAATTCTAGAGTACTGGAAGTTGCTTCCTGTTTACTTAGGTACTAGTATATCATTCTGGAGTATTTGATGGTGTTGAAGACAGATAGTTATAATTTTCCTTAGTTATTGTTGATAGAGGTTATTCATTTGTTTTCCAGCCACCCAAACTAGAAAAACATCATACTGAACTATATTAATTGCAACACTGCTTGGTCAATGACTCTAGTGTATCTGTAGGTAGCTCTTACATCTTAAATTAACCCATTTCTATTATTTTATGTTTTACCACGAGGCTCGTGGTTTACCAGCAAGGCTCTAGCTTGCTGCTTGCATCTTTCTCCTCCAGCAGTTGCATGGCATCTCACTGACTCCACCTGCTTTCTCCCAGCATTCGGCTTAGCTTTCCCACCTAGCTCTACTCTGCCATATCCATGCCAAAGCAGCTTTTTTTCATTAACCAATAAAAGCAACACATATACAGAAAAACTTCCCACACCATTTCTCCTTTTCTGTCTAAATAAAAAGGAAAGTTTTAACTTTAACATAATAAAACTGTATATAATGAAATAGGTATCAAGCAAGAATTACAATTATAATGCTTATATCTATTTTATCTCTTATCATAACTAAGAAAAACAATTATAACTATCTATTCTTCAACTCCATCAAAGAAACCAGAAGGGTATAATATTACCTAAGTAAACAGGATGTGCATTATAAGCATCTTCCAAAACTCTGGAATTGATAGAGACATCTTACTGTCTGGACAGTCACACCAAATTATTCTGTAACATTAGGACACTCATCTTCAGCCTACAGGCTCATAGTATTGAGGACACTTTTCCATGAAGCAGGGCATTTTAAAGACAGTTCCACCTATATTGGCAGTTTTTCAGTAACTTTCTCTGTGTCCTGCAGAATGTCTGGCAGGTTATTTTATGAAGCAGAAACACTGAAAGACAGTCTCACCTATAGACAAGTTCAGCAGTCATTTCTCTGTGGGTTTGCATCAAGCTGTCCACGAAAGAGCAGTTTCTTGCCCAAATGGCTAACAAACTCCATAGGGAGCTTCTTCGATGTTCATCACCCTCTTGAAGTAGTTTAGCGCTGCCAGGAGATGTGTCTCATTGTCAAGAAAAGTCCTAATTTTTAAACATTTTAAAATCCATATTTCCTAGGTATTTAAAAGATTTTAAGATTGTCTATCTAACTGAAATATATCTCTACATATCTAAAAAACCTAACTAACATGAATACAAGTTTAACTATTAAAGATAATTATCTATTAATCTATATTTTAATTATACATTATATTTTTAAGTGAACTGCACAAATATAATACTTAAATCAAGAGCAGAAATATCCATATAACAAAATTGACCTTAAATTTGTATCAATAAACCAAGAGCCATACCATGCATGCAAAGGGTTCATTGATAATTCCTTGATAACTGTTTTGTTATATGAAATTTTACTATGTTAAAGTTAAAACCTCCCTTTTTATTTAGACAGAAAAGGGTAGATGATGTGGGTTGTCCTTCTGTATATGTGTTGCTGTTATTGGTTATTGGAAAAATCTGTTTTGGTCAATGGATTCACAGAGTAAAAGCCAGGCAGGAAGAAGGCAAAGTCAGACAGATGCCATGTAGCTGCTGAAGGAGAAGACACTGGAACCATACCAGTATGTTACAGCCTTGTGTTGATACACAGATGAATAGAAATGGGTTCATCTAAGATGTGAGAAATAGTTAATAAGAAGCCTGAGCCATTGACCAAACAGTGTTTTAATTAATATAGCTTCTGTATGATTATTGGGTCTGGACAGCTGGAAACAGGAACTGGGTAAGTAACTCATTAGCCTTAGTGAGTTCCTCCTGCTTAGGTTGGATTGCTGCAAAGGTAGCCAGGGGCAAGAGGAGAAACCAGTTTCTGTAACAAATCAGGGAAATTTAATTTTTCTACAGAGGCTTTTGTTCCTAGTAAATGCAGGCACAACTACAACTGTCTAAGCAAAACTAACGGTCTCCATATGAAAAAGGACAGCAAAAGTTAGAGAGAGCTGAAGCCTGTGAGCTCCCGAGGATCAGTGCAGAAGTTTGCAGTATCTTTTCCATAGGTCCTCTGAATAGAGCCTTGCCTTCTGGGGAGCTTCATTTGCAAAACATTTATGCATCCTTCCCAGCGGTGACAGCATGGCTTCCACCATATCCTCTTGTTTTATATTTTAAATGAAGTTCATGTATATCATATTTAGAAATGTGAAGTCTGTGGCTTAGGTGACTGATGAAGACTGGGAAAAATAATAAAAATAAAATAAATTTATAGCAATAGTCAAATTAATAATAAGAAACCAGAAGTTCTTTCCAGAGACTTAAATAGTCAGTGAAGATTATCGCCTGGGAGCAACTTGTTCTGGTGATGACATTTGTAATGTGAGAAATTATAGTACTTTGTTTATTTAGTGAATTGATATTTATATTGAAATTTGAATTATTTCAGATTCCTTTTATATGAGCCTGAATCTATTTTCAAGAAACTTCTGAATCATTGTAAGGCTTTGTGGTGGAAGTCCAGCTGCAAGAGGAAGCATCAGGAAATGGTGTAACCAGGCCCATCAGTTGAAAATGTAATTGGGCCCTATCAACAGCAGGGGACCAAGCAAAGCTCAGTCCCCAGGAACGGTTTGAAATTCTCTGCCTGTTGGCCACTGATGCACATAGCAGTTGTCAGATGATAGATGGGTTTGGATGCCACTGTCATCATAGTGCTGGGTTCCTGCTGCTTTATGGTAAGAAAGTTTGCCCTTTCCTTTGTTTTGAAAGTTCTTGGCTTGCTTTCTACAATACATATTAAATACAAACATATGCCCATATTACAGTAAAGAATAGTGTCTACCTATGAGTGAATACATGTCATTGCTTTCTCATTTAAGAGTTAGTCCAATGGGTCTAGTCAGTCATCTGGCCTAGAAATTCTCCCTTTTTTTGCAAAATGGAAACACTTTAAGACATGCTAAAGAGATAGGTAGAATAATTACCCCTTTAGTGATATAATGTCCTTTTCCTTTCCAGAATTCCAGGCCCTGGTGTAGGAGCCTAGAACCAAGGCCATACAGTTTCATAAGTCCGTCCCTGATTTACTCAGAAAAGTATAACTCTTCCTTTGCTTTTTTCTGTCCCTTTTGCGAGCATAATTTTTTTGCGCTTTTGAGTTCCCTCATCTTCTAAAGCTGCCCTTCCTGCCATGCTGCTGCTTATCCACCATGTGACTGACCTCTATGCAGCATACTCTAAGGCATGGATTTTTCTCTCTCTGCTCCAAAATTTACAGCTTCTCTGCCCTGAGGTTTTTGTTTAAATACAAATAAAATTGTTCTTGAGCTTCCTTTGGAGTCCATCCTTAAAGTATTTTATTATGAGACAAAGAACACTACAACTTCACTGTTAGTAGCCACAGCTTCAATTCATCCGAATAAATTTATAGTGGGGTACTTTCCTCTCCCAGAAACACGTGATTTTTCAGTCTGTGGTGCATGAGTGCTGTTAGGTGACTGAAGAAAAAAAATGAGGATATGATTGTCATAGGTGTGGTGGAGGATAAGGTTCTATTGTAGTTGTGAGTCAAAGAATAGCCAGAGGGTTCTGGATTTATCAAGATTGAACTGGGCCATAGTTCAGAGGAAAAGGAGGAAGACAAGAGAGTAACTGTGAACCTAGAGAACAAGAGACAAAAGACTGTGTGTCCCAAATGGATGAGGCTATACAGCAAAGGAAAAGCTGGGGAAAAGGAAGCAGAAGCCCAGATCAGGGGTTGGAGAGATTGGTAGGGAGTGGGGTTGAGAAGTGTTGAGAAGAGCCAGGACTCGGCAATGGTTAGTTATGATGGGAGAACCTGGCAGTCATGGTCTGATTTGATATGCTAAGTAAGCACCTGTAACTGAGTTAGAGTCACTTGTCCTGAGTTGGAGACCTTATGCTAGTCACAAGGTGTTGTTTGCCTGTACTCTCAGGAGTGCAAGCACCTGCCATTCTCAAAATGGAGTACACAGTTGCTTGCAAAATGGATTCATTCAGGGCAAGACACAGCATGAAAATCCAGTTTTACACAATAGAAAATGACTTAGAGCAGGGCATAGTCTCTTCTCAATAATTCTCTTCCATCTCCCCAGGGGTTTATCCTTTTCTTCTCCCAGAAAGCGATTCCTATGGGAATTTTAAGTTTTTGGCATCAATATTTCAATAGTCTGATAGTCAAAATGAAAGATTCTACACAGGCTGGTTACAGAGAAAATCTCTATCTATCTATCTATCTATCTATCTATCTATCTATCTATCTATCTATCTATCTATCAATCATCTATCTGTCTGTCTGTCTGTCTGTCTGTCTCTCTCTCTCTCTCTGTGTGTGTGTGTGTGTGTGTGTGTGTTTCTGAGGATTGAAAGAGTGAAAACTCCCAGAGTGTCCCCAGAATGTAACCTTAGAATTTTAGATTGTACTCAAAAGAGTGACATGGGATGGGTGTGGTTGCACACTCATGAAATCCTAGTACTGATGAGGCTGAGGCAGGAGGATTGCCAAGAATTTAGCATCAGCCAGGTTTGCAATATTATACTTTATCTAAAAAAGTTGAGAAAGGCAGGTGAAAGGGCTCAGTGTATAGGCACTCTCCCTCAAGTTTAATAATGTGAGTTTGAGCTCTGGGAACCAAACGGTAGAACCAACTATTACAAATTGTCCTCTGACATCTACTCAGATGCTCCAGCACCAAATAAATAAAGAAATAAAAATGCAAAAACTAATATAAAGAAATATAAGGAAAGAAAAAATATTTTGCATTCTGAGTCAAAACTCAGAAAATGGGCACACATCGTAGAGGGCACCTGTGCTGTGGGAAGAGATCCTGGGTAAATATCTAACTGAAAGAGCAATTCTTTTACCGCCTTATCATATTTTCTTTTTTTTTCTTTTTTTTTTGTTTTTTGAGACAGGGTCTCTCTGCAGCTTTTTTTTTTAGAGCCTGTCCTAGAACTAGCTCTTGTAGACCAGGCTGGCCTCGAATTCACAGAGATCCGCCTGCCTCTGCCTCCCGAGTGCTGGGATTAAAGGCATGCACCACCACCGCCCGGCTTCATATTTTCTTATGTATTATATTTCTTGAAGTTTCTGGGACAATAACTTTCATGTGAAGCACTTTTTTTGTCCAAGTAATTGTTGGGGCCTTTTTGATTCTTCTACTGACTGCAAGATTATGCAGTGAGAGTTCAGCACAGTCTTCAGGGGTCCACTCTTCACTGATGCTTGTCTCATGTGGGACACTCCTCATTTATCAAGGCATGAGGAGTATTGTTGCCAGAGATGCAGATATTCTTAATGTTTTCTGCAAGACAGTATGCAATACTGCCTACTGAATGTGTTAAGCTCTCTCCATTACAAACTTTGGGTGTGGAAAACTCTTTCCTGCAGATTACAACCTGAGGATTCTTCCCACAGCACTACAGTGTGTTAATAGTTTACCAAGCATATTCTTTCCCCTACATTGGTATATTGGATGACTCTTCCCAGGAGTATGTGATTCTGAGAATAATGTGAACACAGTCAACACCTTTGCTCTCTCAAACAGGTCTTTGTATAAACTTAGAAGTCTGTCTTCCTGCAAGTTCATCAGTGTTAGTATTATGGCAAAGAGACCTCATTTGTGACATTCACAGATGCCAAAGGACAAGAGTTACAATATGTCTGAACTTGTTGAGCTATAACTCTCAAGAGAGACAGAGAACAAGTGTGTCCTGAATTTACTCGGCCAGCAGATAGGAAAGAGCCACCCTAAGATTGATTTACATGCTTCTCAACAGAAAAGGGTGAGAGGTTAGGAGTGTTTATCATGAGCTATTGCAGACGATTAAGCAATTATAGCTTACTTTGAAAGCTGTAATTTCTTCTGTAATTTCATTTGTACAAAAACAGCTATGAATCTCCCTTTTACCATGCATTTTCATATAATAAGTACATGTAATCTTATGATTACATCTTAATCTATGGGCACACACTTCCATGGATGGTAAAATAGATGACTTTTCATTTAGCTATGTAGTTTTGATACATAGAATACTGGGACATGCTTCATAACTAGTTCTATTGACCCATGAAGACCACAGACATCTAAAAGCCTGCCTTGCTAACTACTCATGATTAACTATTTTCATCTTAGAACAAGTTCAACTAGACTAAATACTTGTTTGTAAAAAGAAAACTTTACTGTTGACACAAGGTCAGAGTTACAGATGTCTAACTAAGGTTACTAATAAAAAGCATGTCAGTTTTTCACTTGCCAGTCTGCTAATAAAGGATCTTTGTCTTAAAGTTGTTTTGGGCACTGTAAATGTCCCCATCTGGTCAAAGTTTTCTTCAAAGCATTGGACCTTAGTATTGCCATGGTGAGTGGCTCATCTCCTTATCACTTCAACTACTGTGGAGAAAAGATTTTAGACTAAATGAATCTAGAAGAAGAAGCATGGTGAAGTTAGAAGTAGGACTGGATTATTAGAGTAGAAACAGAACAATAAAGAGCACAAGAAATGAAGACTATCTACCTGTTTGTGTAAAGTTATTATAGAAATTCTTTACATCCTCTTTGCTACTGGGAAGCATTTCAACTTAGGAACCTTTGGTAGGAACTGGAATAGGTCTCTCAGCCTCTACAGGATAAACACCTATATGAGAGATAATAGTATCTCTTTGTGATCTTATAACTTTTGGGTATTTTAGAATGTTGTGTCTCCGCCCAGGGCCAGAGTTACAAGTCATATACTATTATTTTGAATAAAGCTAACTAATGTTACTTGCAGGTCAAGATGTAGGCCTCTCAGCTCCTCTCCAGCACCATGTCTGCCTGCATACCACAATGTCGCACCATGATTATAATGGGCTAAACCTCCAAGAAGATAAGGCACCCCAATTAAATGTTTTTCCATTATAAGAATTTCTGTGATCATTGTGCTGCTTCACAGCAATAGAAATCCCAATTAAGATATGGTTCAAACAAGAAATCGCTGAATCATACCATTGAATTTATTAGCCATTGTGATGGGTTTGAATTTTTTTCTTTTATTCATTCTCAGTATATAAGAAAATATTTATATGTGAAATGGGCCATCAAGAACTTGAAATTTCCCAGGGATCTCAGGCAAGGAGAAGAGGATGCCTAAATTCTGCCCAGCCAGGGCAGAAACCTCTTCTCTAGGAAGGAGATTTGCAGCTGGTCAGACTTTCTTTAAGAAGGGACAAAGATGGCAAATGGCGGGCAGGTGTGCTACTCTGTTTAAACTTCAGCTCATCAGGGTCCTGAAGATGGACTTGCAGGATGTTACTGGATCTTTTTTCCTTTTCACAATGGGGCCACACTGAACAAATCTTGTTTCTCTGTTTTCTTTTATTGTAATCAAGGACAGGTATCAAAACCTAACTCACTGGGGCATATGGTGTGAACCTCAATCCTGGCACATGGCCAGCTCTAATCCTTAGGAACAGCTGGCCTTTGACAGCTAGATGACTATAACTCTTACCTGTGGTTCCTCATTTGATCTGTTTTATTAACTCAGGTTTTAGTTTGAGGAAGTAAAAGGACAGTTATGTTACAGAGAGAATTAGATAGCTATATAGCTTTCTTTCAAATGTTCTTTTAACAAAATTGTATTTTCCCATTTTCTAAGTAATTAATAAAATGATTAGGTAGAAATCAGAATTTTGCATGTTTTGTAGATATAGCTAAATATATATAATTTTATTTTTAATATTTATAAAGGGGCATAGGGCTCTATCAAGCTTTATTTTGCCCGACTCTACTTCCTTTTTGAGTGGAAAAATACTAATTTCTGTACATATTCAAGTATTTTCTTTAAAAAGTATTATAACTCGGTGTCTCGGAGCTTACCAAGGCCAGCTGGACTGAGACTGAAAAAGCACAGAATAAAACCGGACTCCCTGAATATGGCAGTCAATGAGGGCTGCTGAAAAGCCAAGGACAATGGCACTGGATTTGGATCCTACTACACATACTGGCTTTGGGGGGGCCTAGCCTGTTTGGATGCTCACCTTCCTAGACCTGGATGGATGGGGGAGGAACTTGGACTTCCCTCAGGGCAGGGAACCCTTACTGCTCTTCGGAGAGGGAGGGGGAGGTAAATGGGAGGCGGGGAGGAGGCAGAAATTTTTAATAAACTAATATATAAATAAATATTATTATTACTAAAAATATAAATATTTAAAAATTCTGGATAAGAATACTACAGAACACCTTTAAAAATCAAGAGAGAACTGCTCTTAAGATATAAAACACTACGAGCCAGTGTCTTATTCTGGGTTTCTATTGCTGTGGAGAGACACTATGACCACAACAACTCTTATATAGGAAAACTTTAAACTGGGGCTACCTTAGAGTCTCAGAGGTTTGGTCCATTAGCATCATGTTGGTGGCATTCTGGAAGACAGGGTGTTGGATGAGGAGGAGAGAGTTGTACATTTTGATCCACAGGCAGCAGAAGCAATGTCTGTCACACTGAGCATTGTGTGAGCAAAGAAGACATGAAAGCTAACCCCACAGTGACACACTTCCTCCAACAAGTACACACCTACTCCAACAAAATCACATCTCCTAATAATGCTACTCTCTATAGGGGCCATTTCCTTTAAGCGAGCAAGTAGGGCCTACATACTTTAACTTGCTACATACTTTTAATACCAAATTTTGGAGTCAGAGGCAAGCAGTTTGAGATCAGCCTAGTCTGCATAGTAAGCTCCAGGATAACCAGGAATACACAGTGAGACTCTATCTCAAAGAAATCAAAGGGGAAAAAGGTATAAAACACCATGAATAATATTAGGGATTGATGTGTTTGTATCATTTGGATAAGACAAATTAACCCAGTCTTTGGTATATCTAATAGAGGTAAACAGAATTTAAGCTACAAGTTGTGAAACATCACATAATGTTGCAGAGCTTTTTTTATAACTGTACCTTAATGTTTTAAATATCAATAGAAACAGAAATCCAATTGATTGGAACCAATTATTATTTTTTACTTTTTTTAAGGAAAAAGAATAGTTTTGTTTTAACAAATAACTGCTCTTGAATGTAGCTTCTTTGGGGAGATTTGAAATAAATTCGGCAATTTAAAAATTAGATTTCTTTTGTAAAAAATATACTGAACGAGACAAATCCCATAGTATTATGTAAACACTTTAATATTTTTGTCCTTGACTGTACAAATATTTATTTATACTTCTCCATTGCTATTACAAATTGAAAGTTAAGAGAACTCACCCTGATTTTTCCATATATTCATGCATTCTGACTCTGCCATTTTCTCTTTTCTATAAATTTGCTTTACCTCCTCCATGCATTCTCATTCATAGAAATATTGACTTTGATTCCAACATTTCTTTTCTGTTTCCATTTATGACAGAAAACATGCAATATATGATATATATGTATATTACAGATATAGTAAACATATGTACAATACAATGTTAATAATTGATAAAGAAAAATCAATTCCTATTTTTTTTACTGTAGAGTGAATGGAACCAACAGTTAATATTGAATTAATTCTGACACATTTTTTCTATTTTTCTTTTATTGAACATTGGTTTCTTTCATACAGTATATTAAAATTACAGGTTCCCCTTCCCCAGCTCTGCCCAGACCCTCCTCACCTCCCCTCACATTCAAATTCACACCCTTTGCCTCTCTCATCAGAACAAATATTCATCTAAAATATTAAATTTAACTAAACTAAAAGAAGCCAGAAAATGCCAAATTTCCAAACAAATAGAAGAAAAAGAGCGAAAGACAAATAACAAGAAATACATAAAGACTGAGGGACACACATGCTTACACACAGAGAAATCTCATAGAAACATAAAACCAGAAACCATAATATATATACTATAATACATGATATATATGTTAAAGGTTAAAAAAGCCCTGACACAGCATTATGACACAAAGCAAAGAGCCTATGAGAAAGCCATCAACTTGTTTTGCATTGGCCATTTACTGTAGGGCAGGGGCCTGACTCTAACAGTGGTTTATCTACCCACTGGGACTTCATTGTAGGAAAATTAAATTTTCATTTGCAAGTGGTTTTCAACTGGAGATAGTTTGTGGGTGAGGGATAGCGTCAGTCAGAAATTTAAATAACTTGAAAGAAGAAAAGTAGCTTCATTTAGGTCAGGGCTTCAGGCAAGCAAACGGTCCTAACAAAAGTAGTTAATGAAAGGATATAAGGTCATTGACATTTTTAACTTCATTAATGCCAAGGTTAGCATTATATTGTCATTCAGGAATATATTGAGAGAGATAATTAGTATCTTTATTTAAAAGATACATGCTTACAGTATGATTTAAGAAATGCATTGCATTGGTACCGTGGGATTTTGTGGCCCCAAAATCTTACTGCAAATGCCTGTATGCCACAAAATTGGAAAATGTAAAAGAAATGTACACTTTTTTAGATAAGTACCATATACCAAAGTTAAACCAGGACCAGGTGAACAATCTAAATAGTCCTGTTAGTCGCGAAGAATTAGAAACTGTTATCAGAAACCTCCCTACCAAAAAAAGCCCAGCACCAGATGGTTTCAATGCAGAATTCTACCAGAACTTCCAAGAAGACCTAATACCTATACTCCTTAAGGTATTTCATAATATAGAAACAGAACAGTCATTGCCAACTTCCTTTTATGAAGCTACAATTACCCTGATACCTAAACCACAAAAAGACTCAACCAAGAAAGAGAATTACAGGCCAATCTCACTCATGAACATCGATGCAAAAATTCTCAATAAAATACTGGCAAACAGAATCCAAGAACACATTAGAAAAATTATCCACTATGATCAAGTAGGCTTCATCCCAGAGATGCAGGGCTGGTTCAACATACGAAAATCTATCAATATAATCCATCATATAAATAAACTGAAGGATAAAAACCATATGATCATCTCATTAGATGCTAAAAAAGCAGTTGACAAAATTCAACACCCCTTTATGATAAAGGTCTTGGAGAGATTAGGGATACAGGGGTCATTCCTAAATATAATAAAGGCTATTTACAGCAAGCCGACAGCTAACATCAAATTAAACAGAGAGAAACTCAAGGCCATCCCACTAAATTCAGGAACGCGACAAGGCTGTCCACTTTCTCCTTATCTCTTCAATATAGTGCTTGAAGTTCTAGCAATAGCAATAAGACAACACAAGGGGATCAAGGGGATTCAAATTGGAAAGGAAGAAGTTAAACTTTCGTTATTTGCAGATGATATGATAGTGTACATAAGCGACCCGAAAAACTCCACCAAAAAACTCCTACAACTGATAAACTCCTTTAGTATTGTGGCGGGATACAAGATCAACTCCAAAAAACCTGTTGCCCTCCTATATACAAAGGATAAGGAAGCAGAGAAAGAAATCAGAGAAGCGTCACCTTTCACGATAGCCACAAATAGCATAAAATATCTTGGGGTAACTCTAACCAAGGAAGTGAAAGACCTATTTGACAAGAACTTTAAGTCTTTGAAGAAAGAAATTGAAGAGGATACCAGAAAATGGAAGGACCTCCCTTGCTCTTGGATTGGGAGGATCAACATATTTAAAATGGCAATATTACCAAAGGCAATCTATAGATTTAATGCAATCCCCTTAAAGATCCCATCAAAATTCTTCACAGATCTTGAGAGGACAATAATCAACTTTATATGGAAGAACAAGAAACCCAGGATAGCCAAAACAATCTTATACAATAAAGGAACTTCTGGAGGAATTACCATCCCTGACTTCAAACTCTATTACAGAGCTACAGTATTGAAAACAGCTTGGTATTGGCATAAAAATAGAGAAGTCGACCAATGGAATCGAATAGAAGACCCAGATCTTAACCCACAAACCTATGAACACCTGATTTTCGATAAAGGAGCTAAAAGCACACAATGGAAGAAAGAAAGCATCTTCAACAAATGGTGCTGGCATATCTGGATGTCAACCTGTAGAAGAATGAAAGTAGATCCGTGTCTATCACCATGCACAAAACTCAAGTCCAAATGGATTAAAGACCTCAATATCAATCTGAAGACACTGAACCTGTTAGAGGAGAAAGTGGGAAGTACTCTACAACATTTGGGCACAGGAGACCGCTTCCTACCTATAGCCCCAGCAGCACAGACATTAAGGGCAACATTGAATAAATGGGACCTCCTGAAGCTGAGCAGCTACTGTAAAGCAAAGGACACTGTCACTAAGGCAAAAAGGCAGCCTACTGACTGGGAAAGGATCTTCACCAACCCTGCAACTGACAAAGGTCTGATCTCTAAAATATATAAGGAACTCAAGAGACTAGACTTTAAAATGCTAATTAACCCAATTAAAAAATGGGGTGCTAAACTGAACAGAGAATTCTCAACAGAAGTTCAAATGGCCAAAAGACACTTAAGGTCATGCTCAACCTCCTTAGCTATCAGGGAAATGCAAATCAAAACAACTTTGAGATATCATCTTACACCTGTCAGATTGGTTAAAATCCAATCTATAACCTTAAAATCCAATCTATAATCTTAAAATCCAATAATAACCTTTGCTGGAGAGGTTTTGGGGTAACGGGTACACTCATCCATTGCTGGTGGGAATGCGCACTTGTGCACCCACTTTGGAAAGCAATGTGGAGGTTTCTCAGGAAATTCAGGATCAACCTACCCCAGGACCCAGCAATTCCACTATTGGGAATCTACCCAAGAGATGCCCAATCATACTACAAAAGCATTTGCTCGACTATGTTCATAGCAGCATTATTTGTAATAGCCATAATCTGGAAACAACCTAGATGCCCTCAGTGGAAGAATGGATGAAGAAATTGTGGAATATATACATATTAGATTACTACTAAGCGATAAAAAACAAGGACATCTTGAGTTTTGCATGCAAATGGATGAAAATAGAAAACACCATCCTGAGTGAGGTAACCCAGGCCCAAAAAGATGAACATGGGATGTACTCACTCATAATTGGTTTCTAGCCATAAATAAAGGACATCGAGCCTATAATTTGAAAAAAAAAAATCCTAGAGAAGATATATAAGAAGGTGAATCCAAAGAAAAACATATAGTTATCATCCTGGATATTGGAAGTAGACAAGATTGCCGGACAAAAAATGGGAACTTGGGGGTGGGGTGGGATGGGGGGATGGAAAGAGAAAAGTGTGAAGTGGAGGATGGGAAGAGCTTGGGGGTATAGGATGGTTGGGATATAGGAAGGGTGGATATGGGAACAAGGAATTATATATCTTAATTAAGGGAGCCATTCTAGGGTTGGCAGAGACTTGACTCTAGATGGGTTCCCAGGTGTCCAGGAAGATGCCCCCAGCTACTTCCTTGGGGAGCTGAGGAGAGGGTGCCAGAAATGTTCAGATCCTATTGGCATACTCATGAATATCTTGCATATCACCATAGAACCTTCACCTGGCATTGTATGGAGAAAATGACAGAGCCCCACATAGAAGCACCGGATTGAGCTCCCAAGGTCCTGATGAGGAGCAAAAGGAAGGAGATCATGAGCAAGGAAGTCAGGACCATGAGGAGTGTGTTTACCCATTGAGACGGTGGGACAGATCTAACGGGAGACCACCAAGTCCAGTTGGAATGGGACTGATGGAACAGGGAACCAAACCGGACTCTCTGAATGTGGCTGACGGTGGAGGAGGACTGAGAAACCAAGGACAATGGCGATGAGCATGAACTCTACAGCATGGACGGGCTCACTGTGAGCCTTGTCAGTTTGGTTGCTCACCTTCCTGGACCTAGGGGGAGCTGGGAGGACCTTGGACTTAACATAGTGAAGGGAACCCTGATGACTCTTTGGCTTGGAGAGGGGCGGAGTGGGGGTATGGGTGGAAGGGAAGGGAGGGAACGGGGAGGAGGAGAGGAGGAGATGGAAATTTTTAATAAAAAATGAGGAAAAAAAAGAAATGCATTGCAGAAATATTTAGTTACTTGTATTTGATAGACACTCTAGTGGGAGATGGTTACCACTTATTGCTTCCAAAAAAGAATTTACTGACCTTCCACAAGCCTAAAACCAAAATGTTAATGCCTACTGTGAGACAATGGTCTGTACCCTGTTACTTGTATTTTAAACAAATGCTAATTGGGCAGTAGCCAGGTAGGAAGTATAAGTGGAGTGATCAGGCAGGAAATAGATGTAGGGCAACGTGAATTCTTGGGAGAGGGAAGTTTCAGTCTACAGCCATCACCTAGATGTAGTTGAAGCAAGATGTGACTGCCTTGCCAAAAAAGTACCAAGACACATAGCTAACACAGACAATTAAATGGGCTAATATAAGTTATAATAGATAATATCTACTTGAGCTAATAGGCAATCAGTTTATAAATAATATAGACCTCTGTGTATTTCTTTGGGGCTGAACAACAAAGGGATCAGGCAGGACAGAAACTTCTGTCAACAGAATCGTATGCCAGTGTGGGGCTGACCAAATCCACTTAAAAGCCTGAGAGTGCTTGGGAAGTTATTCTAGATAGAAAAGAATAATTTAAGAAAGACTTCTTGATAGCAGCACTTTTTTGGGTGGGTTCTTCTTGCTAGAGGCAAGTGCTCTTATTTAAGAGGGACTTCCTAATTCAGCTTTAATTGTAAAACCTTGCAGCTATTTTAAGAGTTCCTGCCATGAAACACTTAAAGGATGTTGATGAAAAACTGACCACATGCTTTTTAGTGGTGGCAGGGACCTTGAAACTCCATAGAGTTGTGGCAGTAAATATGGCTCCAGTCAGTACTTCAGTTATGAAGCTAGGCTATCGGAAATGTAAGGAATAAGTTAGATTCCGTCATCAAAGCCATGGCTTTAATCCTAACCATATCACTTAGCAAATTAAAGACTCATGTGGTCAGAAAAAAAGATATACAGTAAAGATAGATTCAAAGATGAAGGAAACCTCTAAACAGTTTACTGTGTGTTTAATCATATATGTAGGTTTGGGGAAAAAAGGGATAAAGTCCTTAAAAGAAAAAGAAAAAAGTTGGGTATGTTGGCACATACCTTAAATCACAATACTTGAGAAACAGAGGCAAATAGATCTCTGTAAGTTCACTGTGTGGTGGCACACACCTTTAATCCCAGCACTTGAAAGGCAGAGGCATGCAGATCTCTGTGAGTTAAATGACAGCCAGGTCTACAGAGTTCTTGGCCAGCCAAAGGTACATAAAGAAACTCTGCTTCAAAAAGCCAAAAAATAAAAATAAAAAAAGAAATAGAGTTTTAAATAGAGCCACACATAGAGAGTATGGATACTGTATGTTGTTGCTTGTCCTTAAATTATTTGATAACTGAGGAGGGAGCAAAAGCTGCTAAAACACATTAGTTTATAAATGTTGCTCAATTAACACAAGATAGGTGTTTTGAAAATACTTTGACTTTAAAATTAAAGTCAAAAGATATGTTACTTTGGAAAAGAGGCTTTGCTTTTGTTTCCACTGGAAATGAGGAACTGTCGATTCATTCTGTGTTAAAAATAAATCAGGTTTGACCAAGGAAAATCCCCTGAGAAATCTCCAATAGGAGAAATGGCCCAGATGTCTGAGTTCTATATCCAGATCAATTTAAAGACTACTCCCTGAGATGATCAAGCCTCACAGAATGTTCCAGTCAGTACGTGATCATAATTCTTAATTTTATTTAGGTCCCCATAAGATTGTCCGTGTCCCCAACCACCAGAAAGTATCCAGAGAAAACTACACCCACATTCCCAAACAAAAGAATTAGGGATGTTTGCCTTTGTTTAGAATGTTTGTTACAAGTTGTTAAGGATAATGGCCAGTAGAAAAAGCTAAACAAAGGAGATTTGATTCAGAGTTCTTGTTTTAAAAAGAAAAGTAGAAGTGTTGTGGAACAATGGTCTGTACCTTGTCAATTGTATTTTAAATTAACACTGATTGGCCAGTAACCAGACAGGAAGTATAGGAGGGGTGACAGGTAAGAATTTGAGGTGGGATAACATGAATTCTTGGAAGAGGGAAATTTCAGTCTGTAGCCATCACCCAGATGCAGAAAAAGCAAGATGTGATGCCTTGCCAAAAAATGTACCAAGCCATGTGGTTAACACAAACAGTTATTATTGGCTAATGTAAGTTATAAGAGTTAATAAGAAGCCTGAGCTAGTAGGCCAAACAGTTTATAAATAATGTAGACCTCTGTGTCTTTCTTTGCGACTGAATGGAAAAGAGATAGGGAAGGACAGAAATTCCTGTCAACAAATGCCCACACTGACCATAAAATTGCTTACTATATTCTCCAATTTCATGCCGTAATTTGCTAAAAGTAATGTTTATCATCTTAAAGCTGATTCCGCTAATTAAAAGCAAACTAACTCACAAGCACTTACAACTCACCTTGTCATCTACTGCAGAAGTCACCAAGACTTTCTGAGTAGATAGCCAAAGACAGCACTGGAGCTGATGCAATTGCTAAATTGGAAGCACTGGCATCTACTTCATACCCATCCAATTCTCTGAATGCAACACATCCTCAGTCTGTCTCTTTCTCTATTCTATTTCTTGTCTCATCAGGAGATTCTTCAAATAGAATAAAAGGGAAGTAATCTTTAAAGACTCCTGGTGTATTTGAAGTAACTATCGTATTCCTTTTCTGCCAAAGATCAGGCACCCATTCAGCATCATACAATAAGCTCCATGTGAGATAGCAATGTATTCCACCTTACTCAAAACTTAGCTCTGCTCCACCACATTGTAACAGGCTGCCTCTATCACCACAACTTCAATGTCATATCTTCTCTCAAGCTGTCACCCAAGGAGTTCTCAGATAATCTCCCTTCCCTACTAATGTGCCTGAGATCATCTTCCACAATACTGGATGTTCTTAGTGACTCTGCTATCTTCTTACACTGGTAGACATATTCTTAGATTGGTTATTAACTTCTCTACCAGGTCTGAGAGAGCACAAGAAAGAGGTTGCTCACAGCCTATTTTACATAGCTTCCCATTTTGACTTACCTCCAGCTATCTGCAATCTGATAGCAGACTCAATTATTTTTCTAACATAACTCAACATTTCTCTCCTACCTCATGTACTAAGTATTATTTTTCACATTCCCTATAGACCTCAGTCTTCCGAAAATATAGAATACCCAGTCTTCAGTAAAGGAAAGAAACATACACCAACACTTAGCTAAAATAATGTGTTAATCCAAAGTGTTCTGACCGGCTGTTCTCTCCACTGGTCTCCTGCATATAGGTCTTCTTGAGAATCCCCTTGGCCTCAGTTCCTTCATGCCCATTGTGGGGCAGCTCCACTACACAGGCCTCTTTCTAGAACCTACCTTATTTCTTGATATGTGGTCTCCTTACATATGTCTAGATGTTCTTCCAATCTTTCATTCACAAGCACCTTCCTAAACTTTATCACCATCCTGCAGTCTCCTGAGCTCCACTTGTGTGACTGTGTTTCCATTTTTATTTATTTTCAAACTTACAACCCAAATGGCAATGCTCTCAGTAAGTAATCTTGAGTACTACAACAAAAGTAATAGTAAGGCATATTTCTCATGGGATATAGGATTTTAAGACCAAAAGACACTGAAGATCAATAGGATTGAAGATCCTTATTCTAAACCTTCTGATGGCCTCTGTGGTAGTTGAAAAATTACCACAGCTATTCCTCTGGTACATGTTTGCTTCTCTGTCACCATTTCCTACCATGGTGATAATTAACTGAATCTCTAAACTATAAATGAGCCATCTGAAGTCAATGTTTTACTTTTAAAAATTACTGTGGTCATGGAGTCTCTTCAGAGAAGCAGAAACCCTAAAAACAGAAGTTTCAACCTGTGGAGTATTGCTGTAATGGGCCTAATAATGATTTGTTTCGAGGAATTTGGACTTTGGTAATTTGATTTAGGAAAGCAGGGGGATACTTAAAGCACTGTTTAATGGGCTATAGCAGTAGAAACATGGAAGACAGTGTCACCAAGAGTTATTCAAACTGTGGGGTATGGCTGAAGATATTTCAAAAGAGAAGTATGCTGCCTAGAGATCATTATTGTGATATTTTGGTGAAGACTGTGGCTGCTTTTTGCCCTTTACCAAAGAGCCTACATGAGGCTAAAGTGAAGAATTTTGATTAATTCCATTGGCAAAGGAAATCTCAAAGTAGTCCATTATTTATAGTAGTCCTGTTATGTGGTTATTTATGTTAACTCTAATGAAAATTTATAATGAAAAGGAGCAAGCTGAGCAAATAAAAGCACAAAATTCAGAGATTGAGAAAAGGGACACTAGGAAGTAGAATAGAGTTATTTCCCGTATGGAAGGAGATAAGTGACTTAAGAAATAGAATATTGGGAGTGGTGACTTCAGGGTAAGAGTCCACTCAGCTAAGTATCTAATTTGTGAAAAGGAATTAAGGAAAAGTTTATAGTCAGGTGTAGTTGTACAGACTTTTATTCCCAGCATTCAGAAGCTAGAATCTTGTAGATCTCTGAGTTTGAGGTCAGCCTGGTCTACAGAAAAAGTTCAAGTTCAGTCAAGCTTAGGCAGTGAAGGTAACAGTCATAAAACAAAAGTTGGTGAAGTTATAATTGAACAAGCAGACCATGTTCCAGCCCCAGTAAACATCAAAACTTGGCAGCTTCAGTAACATAGTTCTGGAGTTAAGGATAGAAAAATAAGGTTATGGAGTCTGACCAAGAGGCTAAGGAAAGCAACGGGGCCAAGAAATGTTTCAGGGTCCCTAAATGGAGACCTAGAGAGGCCATTATACAAAGTTGTGAAGTTGAAATCTAAATTGCCATTGAAAACCCAAGCTATTAGAGATGACTGCTGTGGAGAGCTGCTGAAGGGTAGTGGGATCAGCACATAAGAAAGAAGTTTGTTGCATTCAAAAGAGCTGGAAGCAAACAGAAATTCAAAAAACATTTTGATATCAGACATGGAGATGCAGAATTTTGAGTTTGTCCAGCTGGTTTCCAGTCTTATTTTCATCCAGTATTTCCTCATTATGCACCCTTGCCTATGTTTTGGAATTATAATGTATATCCTGTGCCATTATGTGCTGAAAAAAATGTAATCTGGTTTTTTATTTTGATTTTATAAGGGATTACAATTAAGAGATTGCATGACTCTCAGAAGAGACTTTGAATGTTAGACTTTTAAACATTGTTGAGACTGTGATAGATTGTGGGAACTTTTGAAGTTGGGCTGAATGCATTTTTGCATTATGATGTGCTAATATTCTTCATCTCTTGACCTCTGCAAATCAAAAATATCTTGGCCTTTCCATTTCCCATCTATTCACACTCTAATGAAAAAAATGAGACGCTGCATGGAAAAAATACTGTTTTTAAAGATGTCCCACTCTAACATTCTCAAAACTATTTCAAACCAGACATTTAAAGCAGTCTATTACCCTGTCTGTGAACTCTCTGTACTTTGATATTAAACTCCAGGAAAACACACACACACACACACACACACACACACACACAATAAAAAAACAGAGAGAGAAAAGACAGACAGAGAGACTGTAAGAAAGAAAGAGAAAGACAGTGAGATAAAGAGAGACAAAGGGACAGAGAAAAGCAATATATATGTAATTAAAAAGGAAAATAGAATATGTAATTTTAAAAATATTAAGCCCAAAGATCACTGCTCTTCTATGATTTCCCCACCCTGTAATTCTTTCATTTGCATATTAATGTGTATAGTAGTTTTTAATATCTTTACTCTTCCCAGATAATTCCAGTGAACCATTGAATCTTGAGTGAATAAAGGTGAAATTTCCATTTGTTTTCGTAACTCCAGAATTGTTTGTATTTTTATTGTCTTCTTAGTCTTGCATTAGTGCTTTTGTGATATTTGTGTTGTTATCTAAGAAGAGTTAGGATCTGTTTTATGAATTAGACAAAGATTTCTTTCCAAGGTACAGCTCTGTTGATGCCAAACAAGCAAACACACAAAAACCCAAATAAAGAGAAAGGAAAACAAATTCTCTTACTTCAATGGAAATAAGATAATTTATTCTGTAGCTAAATGTGAGTGACCATAGACCAGGAATGATTGATCTTCTTCCAAATACTTTGTTCCAATATGGTAGCAACCCAGAGAAATTTTCATAGTCACAGAATAATGAAAATCATAAAGCAATTTCTTCCAACACATTGGCAGAAACATAAATGAGGCAGAGACCATCAGAGTGAGAAAACCTCAGATCCAATATGATGACATTTTTTAAACTTTCAGTTGGTAGTAGGTAGGGTTTTGTTTGTATCTTCTGAAATATTTCTCTCATAGTATAGAACAAATACAGAAGCAGACAAAAATATTCCTTGAGAAGCTAAGATAGCCCAAAAGAACTTGTGACATACAGAATTCCAAATCTCAAAATTATTTGGAGTTTTAGTAAGTCGGCCTTATAAGAAGTTCAGTGTAGGTTAAGCCTCCCAGCAACCTGAAATATCAGTTAATAGTTTCCTCTTATTGTTTAGGCCAGCCCTGCCTCACTACTGAATAGAGACTTTCAGATTCATTTCTCACTCAAATTTCATGTCTCAGAAATGCTTATTCATAACCACATGTGGCAAGAGAGTTTTCAGTCAACTGTATGTCTATTCATTAACGGTGTTTTTTGCAAGCTATTTTTGATGCTTTCCTTTTCTTTCTTTCTTTTTTTTCTTGTGCTGTCATTTCCAAAATTTGTACTCCATTGAAATTTTGAGTAAGAAGACTTGGTACCACAGTCCTTTTTTCTGTTATGTTCAGGGCCTTGGAAACACTTCCCCAGTCCTCAGCAATATTGTTTGTGGAGACTGGCATGCTGTGTACAGTAGAGCCAGGATGGGAGAAAAAACCTGCTTTACTCTAGTTATCCTGGAGTGGGTGGGTTGAGTTCCCAAGGCCACTTTAAACAAAAGTTGTGCAAGGCCACTTTAAACAATAGTTGTACAAGTAACTAGATTAACTGCTTGTAAAATGCAAGGAGCAACATCCTCTGCTGATAATCAAGTTCTTTCGTTACTCCCTGATAATCTACACTCTCTCCCTAGAAAAGTGGTTATCTGTCTTATAGACAAATATCTGAATTAATCTCTTAAAGTAAGTGTGGAGGGAAAATATTCTTACATTCAAATCAAAGGTCTTCAGCCACAAATTTCAAAAGAATGTATTCAAAAATATTATTCTCAAGATGAACCCGGGGAACAGGGTACTTTCTTGAAAAATTTAACAATTAACTTCTGTAGGACCCAAGGGTCTACCCCTGTTCCTCGGGTTCATCTTGAGGACAGTTTCTGGTCAGCCAGCTAAACATCCTGTTTGTTCCTGTGCTCCCTCTGTCCCCCTGGTGGTTAGCTATAGGCCATTGTTTACTCCACCTTGGGCGTGATAATTTCCCACCTACCTGAGGAGAATTCCATTGTGCAGCAGCTAGGTATATAAGGATTTTCCTAAGCTTGAATAAACGCATTAGGCTGATCTCCTTTCGAATGAAAAAAAAAATATTATTCTCAAAAGGATTACTTGAGGTTTCATGGAGTATTTCAACGTTTTATTTGTTATAATTTCTTAAAGTTTTCTTCCAGTCCAACCACATTCTCAAATGGAGAACATTTAAGTTATTATAAAGTCATATTCAATTGCAAGCAATAATCACTCAGATAAATGCTCTTTTCTCTTTGAACTACTTTGTAGAAAAAAGTGCCTAGCTTCCCTTCAAATCCTCTCCCAAACCTTTGTTCTGATGGTTTTCCTTTGTAGAGATGTCATTCTGTCCTCACCTTTGGGCTTCTCATTCTTGTGTAGACTTCTTCCATTTGTAAGTCCATACTCTTGGGCCTTTAAATATCCATAAAATATCTTTTCCATGCCTGCTGAACTATCTTCCCTCATCATATTAATGTATAGAGCCACTGCTTGTGGTGGAGGAAGCACAACAAGGGTAGAGAGAGTCCCAAGAAACAATTTCCCTCCACCAGTCTTCTCCCAGGCTCAGAACTTTATGAAAAGAAGAAAACTGAGTCAGACTGTTCCTTAGGAAAGAGATCTATGGGAGCAGATAGGCAGGCACACAACAGTGCTGTGGGGGTTGGAACAGAGTTCACACACTCCGCATATATTCCTGCCAGAGACACTGTAGACTGCAGTATCACCTAACTTGCATTTGCATTCTAGGTGCTAGGAATTGGTGCTTGGCTTTTCCCCTATATTCTGTCTATGTTTAGTTACAATATATCCTTGGGAAAGACTGACAGAGATTCCCACTGTCCTTGAATTTGTGTGTATGTGTGTGTGTCTCTCTGTGTGTGTTTGTGATAATTATAGAATTGTTTGAGAGTTTGTAGTAAGTTCATATATGAGAACATCCAATTCTCAGTGTTCAATGGCTGGATTGAAATTTCTTGGTGCCTCTCTTATGTCCCTTTCTCATATTGTTCAACTACTAATCCAGAAAGGAAGAAGATGGGAATACTACAGCCTGACGGTTTCAGGTCTACCATGAAGAAACAACAGGAAAATTCTGACCATCGTTGCTCCAGCAATCTCTTTTGTTGTTATAGCTAATGTATGTTGACTTTTTAAAGCATAATTCCATTTTGATGCAAGACAAGCTATAATAATTTTCTTTGAAATGATGTCAAGAGTTTTTTGGTGAACTGTTGGGATCCAGACAGTCTTTCTCAGAGGCTCTGAGGCAAGGAAAAAGGGAACTTCAGTTCTGTGTCCTTGTTCAGGTGTGGAGTTGCAAGGCAAGTCTAGGGCTGGAGCCAGTGCTTCCTCATAGGAGTCAATGTTGCAGTTTCTGGGATCCTGACTCTTCCCCCTGGAATGTAGTTATCAGTCTATAGTCAGCTGTGTCTCAGGTTTCCCTCATCTTCTTTGCCAGCATTGTTTGACTTAGATCCCTCCTGTCATTAGGCATTTGCCCCTGTAAATAATTCTGTGGTACTGTTCTTCTAATAAATTTGCTAGACACAAGTGGTCAGCTTATGCAAGACCTCCTGGTTCCAGGTATTGCTTATGGAGTCTTTATTTCTCATTTCCTCATGTGTCTTATCATATTATACTGTCACTTCCCAGTTGTTTGTTAATATTTTGGTTACATAACATGTGTATATTTGTGCATGTATATATTTCTAAATATAATCTGCTAAGTTATTCATATGTATGTTCTTAGGGCTGACTAATCCACAATTGGCTGTGGATAACCAATTGGTGTGTTCTTCCATAGAGAAGAATATTTTCCCCTCTCTCAATGTTCCTTATTTGCCTATAATTCTTTATGTAGGGTTGAGGTATCATCAGCTTTCCCTTGTTCATTTTGACATGTTTAACTTATTATAATATAAAGCACAGGTATATTATAGGTATATCAAATAATCCTACAGCTCAGGCAGTTATAGAAAGGTCAAATCACACTATAAAAGATACGCTGAAGAGACAGAAAAGGATGGAAAATACCCCCGGACATAGATTGCATAGTGCTTTATTAACCTTGAATTTTCTGAATGCTAATGAGAAAGGGACAACAACAGCAAAGAGACATTGGATAAGAGAAAAGTCTTCTGAATTAAATCAACCAGTTTATTTCAAGGGTGTGCTTACTTCACAATGGAAACCAGGATATATGCTATGTTAGGGAAGGGTTTTGCTCTTGTTTCCACAGGAGAAGAAAAATTACGGATACCATCAAAATTAATAAAGATTCATTTTAAAAAGTAGAAACCTATTGAAACAGTGAAATAACAGCTCATCCATAATGATGACAACCATACAGACTGGGTAAGAAAATCCATGTTGGGTTCAGGCAGGGTTCTTTTCTTGTCTTTGCAGGTAAATACTTTTCTTCAAAAATTCAAGAGACCCTGGATGTTTGGATACTGACAGAAGGAAAATTAACTAGGCACTAAGGATCATCAAGGAAAAGAAATCTGATTTATGAGATCAGGTAACTGATATATATATATCATATATATGGTTATATGGTTTTGGAGTTGGACAATGGCTCTGTCCTTCTCTAAATCCAAGCATGATGTTAAAAGAAAAATTCAGAGTGTCAAGAGTCACATTATATGGGACAGAAAGAAAAAAGAACTAAAAATTTTTTCTTCATATCTATTTTTGTCTCTATCACACCTTTCATCAGATATATATATATATGTCTGTATATGTCTATATAAATAATGTTTAAGTTTTCCATAATGAACAATAGATTTTCCTACAGTTCCTTTTCCTGAAGCAATCTTTGAAGTTTCCTGGAAGAAGAAGGGGCCCCACAGCAATCACTCCTCCTAATTGAGATGACATTATGATGTAGACAGTGCTACTATAAGACCGTTTGGGGTATTAGGTACTGAAATGGTGTATCTTCTTATATTCTGGTCAGAATTCCAAATGAGAACTTTGGAAAAAAAACCCTATTGACTGATCAGAAATTGTTTGCAACTATATTAGACAGTAATTTTGGAACCACCATTTATTTTTTGCAGGATCCTATTAAGAGAATATCACTCCCATGAAAGCGGGAAGCAACTCTAGAAGACAACGCCCCCACATCCTAAAAAAAGTTTGTACATAGGGTTGGAAACACTGTTTAAGGGTTGATGATTATTACTTGTACTAGAAAGAGAGTTGGAGAGAAAACTATGTTTGTTCAAAAAAAGAAAAACGAGGGGAGATAGTAATTGTGAGTAATAAATACCTGTGACCTATTATTTATATAATTGGTATAGTTTTTGTATATTGATACAAGCTCAAATTATATTTGTTACTTTTGTTTACATTATTTGTAAATATACACAAAGTTGTTTTTTTCAGATTGTATATATGCATGTTTCTACCTCAGTTTAGGACATTTTGTATAATGATACAACTTTTAGGGTATATGTTCATATTATTATAGGTCAATAGTTGTTCATGTTTGTTGTACAAATAGTCAGATCAATTAGGTTCTTTAGATACATAGAGATTATATTCTGTCTAGATAGATATTCTTCAACCACTTTAAGGATCTGAGGAACATGGCATTTAAATAATTTAGGGTTCTGTTGACTTGAGACATGATTGCTTCTGACAGCACCAATCTGTTCCAGAGAGAATGTTGAGCACCAAAGACACTCCACTTGGAGTTGCTTTCTTCTTGGCAAAACTGGCCTTTGGGCAAGGAATTGACAATGCCTCAACCATTGACAAGTTACATAATATCCGGAAATGGATAAGCAGGACTGTCAAATCTTGCCAAGACAAGATAAAATGGTTTTGAAAAATTTCCTGCCTCTGAAAATGGTCTGTCAGTTACACTAGGCCTTAGCCAAAGTTGGTTGCTTCAACTCTGCAAAATGAGATTGGGTGATTGCTCAGGTAGCTAATTGTCTCTGTCATGTATTACTAGCTTTGGAAGCTACTTGATTGTACTTTCTGCCTGCTCAAGTGTCTCCCTTTTCAGATTGCTGATGGGATTGGGGATTAGATAGACATAGTTACTGTACTCTTATGATCTAGCCAAGTCATTTCTTTTACAAGACTTAGACTCCATAGGATAAAATGCTTATTAAAACATTTAGCATATGTTCCTTGTTTAATATTGTTTATGCTGATTGTAATTCTAATCTTATACTTGATATCTGTTTCTAATGTACATTGTTTTGTATTGGGTTTGGCACTCTCCTACTTAAACAAAAGGGGGAGGTGCTTCAGTAGCTCCTTATGCTCCTTCAGCCCAATAGTCTTTAAGATACCAGCCGACTGGGGTATGGTCTTTTATACTTTAAAAAGCAGCAGGAACTGGATGCCCTCTCTCTTGCTTCTGCCTCACATTCCAGCGACTAGACTCTCTGTTTCCTGTTTGTGACTACAGTACTGTTGTTTTGGACAGTTATCTGTAAGTTTTCCCCTTAAATAAATAACCCATTTTATTATCCACAATTCCTAACTGGCACGGGATTGTTTTTGCAGCTTCACTAGGTCCCTGTGAGCCAGGGCAAGGTGACACAAAGCTTCCTCTATCGTGCAATCTTTCTGAAACTCTTTAAAGTTTAACTAGAATTTGATCACCTTGATTGAGAATCCCATGGATAATTACCGAACTTTTTGTAGGAACTAAAGTTTACAATGCCCTAGCCTCCTGCTTGTGCAGAACCTCCTACAGCTGACAGCTTATCCTAGCTACTGTCATATTGCTTCTTTATGTGAAGCTCATCCCTCCCCACATGAAACTGATGAGAGAGATGCCATGACACAGTCTTCCCTTCATAACTACATGTTCTGGACATTCTGAACCATACTTAGATCTCCAAATATTTGGATATGGTCCAAGCTGGCTGAAATAAGGACATTAAATTGATTATAAATTGCATATGAGAAGTCATCACTGGGTTCAAAGGTTTGTGGCTATACATGGTAGCTTGCCAATTACCTTCCTATACCAAAGGACCTAGAATGTGGGTTGACGGCTCCATGTAGGCACCAGCTTGACTTTTCCATGTTCGATGAGTTGTGTAGGGGTTATGTTCAGCAAGGAAAGTGTGGTTTCAGTTTGTGGAAAATAACTTAGAGTCTTCGAAACAGCTTGGGTTGTTTGGGGATTCCCACAGTGTCCCTCTGGCCAATAGTTCAATTAGATATCACCTAATTCTAGTGCTAGGAGCTTCATTTGGTGACAAGAAATATCTAATTGGAACTTTGTCTCCCTCATTATTGTTCAATTTCATTTATATCACCTTCATGTAAGTACATATTTGAGGGGTTTCCATAGTACCCCTCAAATGAACGTTAGTTTTTTTCCTGTCTTTTTTCCTATACTGCCCTTCATTTGCTTCTCTCCTCCTCCCAACTTGGCTGTCTTGTAATAGTTCCCAAACACATCTATTCTTAAGTATTTGTTCTGTCTCTTTTCAACAAGATCTATCTGTACCTTTTAGTTCTTTATTCTTACTTTCTATGGTGTGATGAATTGTAGTTTGGTTAGCATTGATTTAACAACCAAAATCCAAATATAAGTCAGTGCATGCCATAGTTTTCTCTCTACCTCTGGGATATCTTAGTCAGTGTGATTTTTCTAGTTCCACCTATTTGCTTGCAAATTTCATGATCTCATTTTTAATGGCTCAGTAATAATCCATTGTGTTAATGTCCCCTATTTTCTTTACCCATTCTTCTGTTGCCAAACATCCAGTTTCCAGTTTCTGGCTATTATGTATAATGCAGCAATGATTATGACTGAGAAAGCTTCCTTCTGGTAGATAGAGCTTGGATTTATACCTAAGAGAGGTTGTGCTTTGCTAAGGATGGCTAAGGATGTTGAACACTTCCTTAAGTGTTACTCAGCTATTTGGTTTTCCTTTATTGAGAATTATTAACTTAGAGCTGTACTCCAATTTTACTTGAGTTATTTGTTTTCTTAATATTTAGTTTCTTGAATTCTAAATATATTTTGGATATTAATCCTCTATCTCTCAAATGAGTAGTTGGTAAAAAAAAAATTCTCATTCTGTAGGCTGCTGCCCTGTGAGAATGACAGTGTCCTTTGCCTTGTAGAAGCCTTTCAGTTTCATGAGGTCTTATTTATTACTTATTGAGCTTACTGCCTGTTATAATTGTTTTCTCTTCAAAACGTTGCCTTCTGTGCCAATACATTTATGGCAATTTCCTACTTTATCAGGTTGAGCATATCTATCTGGTTTTATATTGAGGTATTTGATCCATTTAAAGTTGAGCTTTGTGAAGGTGATAAGCATGGATTAATTTAGATTCTTTTACAACCAGTCAACCAACTTGATCAGCAGTACCATCTGAAGAATGTGACATTATTTTCCAGTGTGTGTTCTTAATGTCTTTTAGTTTCTACTTATCTAGAAAAGTAACTGGTTCTAAGCCTAGCTAATTAGGGAAAGCAGTAATATTGGCTATTTTCATCCATTTTTCCAGAAAACATTGTGGATAAATAATACTTCATTTTGTGTGGACATTAATATATGTGTATATATATTAATATATATGTATATATACATATATATATATATATATATCCTTTCTTATTACTTTATTAGTAGAAGTAAAACTAGGCATATTCCAGATTTGGCTGCTACAAAGAGCAATATTATAAACAGGTGTGTACATAAATCTGTCATATGCTGATCTTGATTCTTAATTTCAGTGTGGTTTGACTGAGTTACATTCCCACCAGCTATGTTTTCTTTACTTGATTGTTCTGATTGGGATGTTATCACACTTCATTATAGTTTTGATTTATATTTCACTTATGACTGAGTATGCTGGACATGGTTCATTTATTTATTGATCTTTTGAATTTATTTGAAAACTTATTTTTAAGGACTTTTCTCAATTTTGATTATATTATTTTATGTTTTTAGTTTTGAGTTCTTTATTTTGGGAATAAATTTTTTAGTGTTATGGGCAGAGATTTATACCAATCCACTCTGTTTTTCTACATAAAGCATTTTAAATTAATGCAAAAAATCAGGTATTATTAGTTGTATAAGTTTATATCCATCTTCAATAAATTCCCTGGTCAACATGTCAATTTTTATGTTAATTCCACAATGTGTTTTAAAATTATTATGATTTTATAGTACAGGTTGAAATTAGGAATAGTGTCTAGTGATACTTCCTCAAGTTTTTTACTTCTTACATTTCCTTTCATGGTCTCTGAAAAATTGCATTAGAATTCTGATGGGGATTACTTTGAATCTGCAAACTGCTTTTAGTAGGATGGTCATGTTTAATATGTTTATCTTATCAAATCAAGAACTTTGGAGATCTTTCCAGCCAGCTATTTTATCCAATATCTCAAAGATTTTTTAATAATATATGGCATTTATTTACTTGGTTAGAATTACCTTAACATATTTTATACTTTGTGAGACTTCATTGTAAAAGATATTATCCTGAATTCAATTGTAAAGAAAAATGAAATTTGTTGGTAAATTAATAGAACTATAAAAGATCATATTGAATGAGGTAATCCTGACCCAGAAAGACAATGTCACATGTTCTTTCTCATGAGAGGCTCCTAGATCCAAATCTTCATATGTGAGAAATATCCTGAAGTAACTTCAGAATCCAGGAAATTAAAACAGATCTATTGTCAGAAAATGGGTCTGGAGAAGCAGAGTGGGGGAATAGCATGCTAAATATGGACTGATCAGGTAAATGGATAAAGGGATGTTGATGGATGGAGAAAGGGGTAAACACAGAAGAAGAAGAAGAAGAAGAAGAAGAAGAAGAAGAAGAAGAAGAAGAAGAAGAAGAAGAAGAAGAAGAAAAAGAAGAAGAAAAAGAAGGTGACAAAGGAGTATAGCAGGGTACAAAAGCAAGTAGAAGAAATGTGAAAATGGAGAGTTCTCTAGAAAGGGAAGAGAAGGAATTACAGAAGAAAGAGGGTGGGGTAAAATAACAGTAATGACCTCTGTAAAAGTCATAAAAAATCATACGACTCACTGTCTAAGAAATTATCCTATGTAATTCTTTTCATAAATACTCATATATAGTTTTAATAAACTTTTCCCACTTGGGCTAACAATGCTCTCTCCAAAAGCCAAAGACCACCTAACAAAATCTCCCAAGCCAAGCATGAATTTTTTTTCATGAAATTTTTTTTTGACTTGTTAGGCAAGGTTATCCCAAACAGAGGGCCTATTACTATTTTTCTTGGTTGTCCCTGTGAGGTTCTTTGCAGATGTCATGAAAGAAAGTGAATTGAACAAAGAGACAAGAATAAAAACCCAGTCACAGCTGGAGGGCCAAGCTCCCTGACCCCTAGCCCCCAGAAACACATTCCATAAACCACCCCACCAAGTTAGGCCACAGGGACCTGAGAGCAGTCTCCTCACACATATATCCATCCCCTTCCACATCTCTGACCAAGGGAAACTTGGTCATGATTGCCACTAGAGAGTGATTGTCTGGGTTTGCAGCTGAAAGGTAGACCTGCAGTCACTTATGCATGAATCTATGTATCTATGACCACCTGAGCCTTGGCCCTAACTGCTCTTGGAGAGGTGAGTATGGGTTTATGGCTGGAATGTTCATCTCTCTGGATCTTAACCCATAGGGGAATATCCAATGCTGCACCCCGACTAGCAAACCCCAGAGATCCTGGAGCATTCTACCTATACCTGCAGCCATCCCACACTACACCTATGAGAATTGGAGCTTTTGTCCCTGAATTTATCTGGAGATGAGCCCCCCTGAGTTTCATCAGCGACTTCCATGGTCACATTTCCAATGACACAAAGAGAAAGAGTGATCATCTAAGTCACAGGCTTCACCTGCATTAATTGGAGAAAAAGAGAACCCCTAAAGAAGAGGCCCCACCTGCATCCCTTAGAGGAAGAGATGGGTAGGTCCCAATGCAATAATACATTCAACAACCAAAAGAGCAATATGGTAACACCTGAACCTAGTAGTGCTACAGAAGGTAGACCTGAACATCCTAACCCAGAAGAAGCAGGAAAAAAACATACTTGAATATAACTTTCTGAAGATGATAGAGACCCTTAATGAGGAAATAAAAAATTCCCTTAAAGAAATGGAAGAAAAGACAAACAAATTGGCAGAAATCTATAATTCATTTATGGTGCCGGAGAACTGTCTGTATCCTGTCAATTATGTTTTAAATAAATTCTGATTGGCCAGTAGCCAGGCAGAAAGTATAGGCAGAACAACCAGACAGGAAGTAGTGGTGGGTCAAGGAGAACAGGAGAATTCTGTCAAGGAGGAAGCCCATTCCTCTGCAGTCCTGTCCAGACACCGAAGAAGCAGGATGTGACCTGCCCCACTGAAAATGAACTGAGTCATGTGGCTAATATAGATAAGAATAATGGGTTAATATAAGTTATAAGAGCTAATATGAAGCCTGAGCTAATGGGCCAATCAGTTTATCATTAATATAGACCTCTATGTAATTTGGGGGGGAGCTTATCATCTGTGGGACTTGGTGGGAGGACAGAAACTCAGTCTATACACTTAAATAAAGCCAAGAAAACCAAGAAAAAACAAACAAGTCAAGATGACAGTTCAAACGGTTCAAGACTTGAAAATTGAGATATAGTCAATAATAAAAACACAAACCAAGGAATTCTGAAAATGATAAATTTTGGAAAAATAACAGGAACTACAGATGCAAACATAATAAACAGATTAAAAGTGATGGAGGAGAGAATCCCAAGAGTTGGATATATGGTATAAAAAATAGACTCATCAGTCAAAGAAAATGTTAGCTCCAACTAATTCTTTACACAAAACATCCAGGAAACCAAGAACACTATGAAAAGATTGAAGCCAGGAATAATATGGTTAGAAGGTGAAGAAGTCCAACTCAAGGCACAGATAATATTTTCAACAAAATCATAGAAGAAAACATTCCCAACTTAAAGAAGGTTATGCCTATGAACATAGAAGAAGCATGCAAAACATCAAGTAGACTAGATGAAATCAATGTCCTTTTCCATATAATAATCAAAACACTACACATACAGAATAAATAAAGAATATTAAGAGCTGCAAAGAAAAGGCTAAGTAAAATATAAAGACATAACTAATAGTATTACACCCAACTACTTCTTTTCTCTGTAACTTTGGAACTGTCCAGGAAACTAGCTCTTGTAGACCAGGCTGCCCTCAAACTCAAAGAGATACAACTGCTTCTTCCCCCAGAGTGCTAAGGTTAAAGGTGTGGACCACCACTGCCTCATTTACAACTGACTTCTTAAGGAAACCCTAAAAGTCAGAAGGTCTTGGACAGATGTTCTGAAGACACTAAGATACAATGGATGCAAGCCCAGCCTACTATACTCAGTAAAATTTTCAATCACCATGAATGAAGAAATCAAGATATTCCATGACAAAACCAGATTGAAACAGTACCTATTCACAAAACCAGCCTTACTTAAAGTACTAGAAGGAAAACTCCAACCCAAGGAAGCTAACAGTACCCATAAAAACACAAACAATAGAAAAACCTCATAGTAGCAAAACCAAAAGAAGGGAAACACAAAAAGACTACAACTGAAAAAGTGACAGAAATTAACAATCACTGCTCATAAATATTTCTTAATATCAATGGACTCAATTTACCGATAAAAAAGACAGTATAAGAGAATGGATATGAAAACAGGGTCCATCCTTCTGCTGCATACAGGAAGCACACCTCAACCTCAAGGACAGACATTACCACAGAGTAAAGGGTTGAAAAAAGATTTTCTAATCAAATGGATCTAAGAGACAAGCTGGTGTAGCTATCCTAATATCTAACACAATAGATTTCAAAGTAAATGCAATCAGAACATATACAGAAGGACTCTTCATACTCATACAGGAAAAATTCAAGATGAAACCTCAATCTTGAACATCTAGATGACAAATACAAATGAACCCTCATATGTAAAAGAAACATTGCTAAAGGTTAAATCCCACATCAGACCCCACACACTTTAACACCCCATTCTCCCCATTGGATAGGTCAACCACTAGGTAAGTTAACAGAGAAATAAGAGAACTAAAAGATGTTATGACTCAAATGGACTTAACAGATATGTATAGGACATTTCACCCAAACATAAAAGAATATGTCTTCTTCTCAGCATCTATTAGAACCTTCTATAAAATTGACCACAAACTCAGTGAAAAAGTAAACCCCAGCAGATACAAAAACAAAATGGAATAACACCCACTACCTTATTGGATCACCATGGCTTAATGTTAGAATTCAAGACAAACACTAATTGAAGGAAGGCTACAAACTCATGGAAACTGAACAGACACAATTTAATCACCCCTGGGTCAAGGAAGAAAGGAAGAAAAACATTAAGGACTTCCTAGAATGCAATGAAAATGAATGCACAACATACCCAAAGCTATGGGATACTATGAAAGCAGTGCTAAGAAGAAAGTGCATATCTCTAAGTGCCTACTTAAAATAATTGAAAAAATATCACATTAGTGACTTAACAGCACACCTGAAAGCTCTAGAACATAAAGAAGCAGACTCACCCAGAAGGAGTAGATGACAGGAAATAATCAAATTGAGAGCTGAAATCAATAAATAGAAACAAAGAAAACAATATAAAGAATTAATGATTTTTTTAATTTTTATTGCTTTATAAATAATACCATTTAAAATTTCCACTTCTTCCCCTCCTCTCATTTCCCTCCCACTCTCCTCTTCCCCTCCCCCCTCCTCCTCCAGTCCTAAGAGAGGGCAGGGTACCCTGCCCTGTGGGAAGTCCAAGGCCCTTCCCCCTACATCCAGGCCTAGGAAGGTGTGCATCCAAACAGACTAGGATACCAAAAAGCCAGTACATGCAGTAGAGACAAATCCCAGTGCCATTATCATTGGCTTCTCAATCAGCCCCCATTGTCAGCCACATTCAGAGAGTCCAGTTTGATCACATGCTCTTCAGTCCCAGTTCAGCTGGTTTTGGTGAGCTCCTATTAAATCAGGCACACTGTCTCAGTGGGTGAACAACCCCCCCCACCATGGTACTGATTTTCTTGCTTATCTCCCTCCTTCTGCTCTTCAACTGGACATTGGGAGCTCAGTACAGTGCTCCGATGATGTGGGTCTCTGTCTCTATCCCCATCCATTGCCAAACAAAGGTTCTATGGTAATATTCAAGATATTCATCAGTGTGACTATGGGACAAGGCCAGTTCAGGCACCCTCTCCTCTAATACCCAAGGACCTAGCTGGACATCCCTGTGGACACCTGGGAACCCTTCTAGAGCCTAGTCTCTTGCCAACCCTAAAATGGTTTCCTTAATTAAGATATCTTCTTCCCTGCTCCCATATCTGTCCTTCCTCCATCTCAACCATCCCACTCCGCCAAGCTCTCCCCAATCCTCCCCCTCTCCCCTTCCTCCCCACCCCACTTCCAGGCTCCCAACTTTTACCTGGCCATCTTGTCTGCTTCCAATTTCCAGGAGGATCTACATATGCTTTTCTTTGGGTTCACCTTATTATTTAGCTTCTCTAGGATCATGAACTATAGGCTCAATATCCTTTGTTCATGGCTAGAATCCACTAATGAGTAAGTACATACCATACCTATAAAATATAAACACATTATCTTGATTTAGTCATTCCAAAATTACACACAAAAAGTACAATTTTTGAATTGTGAAAATAAAATTAATTGTGCTTTTATTTCTAATGTGACTATGGAGAGAGCTATTTAAACATGTTCTTCACTGAAACAAATGTATTTATATTTTTGATATTTCAGAAAATACAAATTTTGATGGATATTTAAATTCTTTCTTTTTAGAGCAATGTATTTTTGTCAACATTCATGATATTAATTAAGATACCTGGATTCTTAATCTTTGATCAACCATTGATTGATAATATATAAAAAGTGAAATATTAATTATATTCAAACAATTTTCTTGTCATTGCAAAACACAATATTTCAAGCACTTGCGTGGCAGTTGCATTGTTATATATGTGTGTGTGTGTGTGTGTGTGTGTGTGTGTGTATATATATATATATATATATATATATATATATATATATATATATATATATATAATACAAGATCTGGAGATGGTTGAAAATATGAAAAGGGATATGTAATGGGCCTTTGCAAATACTATGACACTTTTTATAAAGAATTTGGTTCCCCTCAGATTTTGGCATCCATAGGAATTAGGGTAGCAATCTCTGGCAAATACTGAGGGGTGACCAGGCTCCTATACCACAATCTCTCATCCTAATGGAACCTGCTGCTTTGGAGTTTACAAATGGGAAATTAGAGGAGAGTACACAGGCAGAAAGCTACGGAACACTGGAGATTTTCTTATGTGAAACAACTATCAATAAATTTTGCTCTTTAAAAAAAGAATTAATAAAATAGCTGTTTTTTAAGAAAATAAGCAAGATAGACAAACACTTATGCAAACTAATCAAAAGGCAGAGAGAATATTCAAATTAACAAAATAACAGAATTGAAAAGGGGTACATAAGAGCAGATAGCCAGGAAATACAGAGAATAATTAGGTCATTCTTCAAAAATGTGTCCCTGTACTCCACAAAATTGAAAAATGTAGAGAAAATGGGCAATTATCTGGATAGGTATCACATACCAAAATTATATCAACAAAATATGAACAATTTAAATACACCTATAATCTGTAAGGAAATAGAAGCTTTCATCAAAAAAATTCCAGCCATAAAAAGCACAGGGTCATATGGTTTCAGCCAAGAATTCCACCAGAACTTCAAAGAAGAGCTAATACCTATTCCCCTCAAATTGTTCCACACAATAAAAACAGAAGGAACATTATCAAAATCTTTTGATAAGTTTTCAGTTTCCTGATACCAAAACCATGCAAAAACTCACCCAAGAAAAAGAATTACAAACCAATCTCCCTCATGAAAATGGATACAAAAAAACTCAATAACGTACTGGCAAACTGAATCCAAGAACACACAAAAAAAGAATTATTCACCATGATCAGGTTGGCTTCATTGTTGAGATGCAGGGATAGTTCAACATATAAAAATCTACCAATGTAATCCATCATATAAATAAACTGGAAGAAAAAAATCATATGATCATCTCATTAGGTGGTGGAAAAGCATTCGACAAAATCCAACACTCCTTCCTGATAAAGATCTTGAAGAGATCAAGGATACAAGGAACATATCTAAACACGATAAAAGATACAGCAAGCCGACAACCAACATCAAATTAAATGGAGAGAAACTCAAATCAATTCCACTAAAATCAGGAAAAAGACAACTCTCTCCATATTTGTTCAACATAGTTCTTGAAGTTCTAGATAGAGTAATAAGACAACAAAAGATCAAGGGGATACAAATTGGAAAGAACGAAGTAAAAATTTGACAGTTTGTATGATAGTATACATAGTAATCCTAAAAGTTTAATGTGGAAATTCTTACAGTAGATAATCACCTTTAGTAATGTAGAAGAGAAAGTGGGACATAGCTGTCAATACATTGGCATGGAAGACAACTTCTTAAACATAACAGCAGTAGCACAGACACCGAGAACAACAATAATTAAATGGGAAATTCTAAAACTGAGAAAGTTCTATAAAGCAAAGAACACAGTCAATAAGACAAAAGTGCAGTCTACTGAATGGTAAAATATCTTCACCAATGCCCCATCAGACAGAGGACTGATCTCAAAAATATATAAAAAACCTCAAAAAACTAGATATCACAATTACAAATATTCCAATTAAAAATGGGGCACAGATCTAAACAGAATTCTCAACACAAGAATCTCAAATGGCTGAAAGACACTTAAGGAAATGTTCAATTAGAAAAATGAATATCAAAACAATTTTGATTAGATTGGCTAAGGGTTTGTCAATCTTGTTGATTTTCTCCAAGAACCAGCTTCTTGTTTCATTGATTCTTTGGATTGTTTTCTGTGTTTCTATTTTGTTGATTTCTGCCCTCAGTTTGATTATTTCCAGTTTTCTACTTCTCCTAGGTGAGTCTGCTTCTTTTTTTTCCAGAGCTTTCAGGTGTGCTGTTAAGTCACCAATGATTGCTTTCTCCGTTTTCTTTAAGTGGGCACTTAGTGCTATGAACTTTCCTCTTAGCACTGCTTTCATTGTGTCCCATAGGTTTGAGTATGTTGTGTCTTTGTTTTCATTAAATTCAAGAAAGACTTTAATTTCTTTCTTTATTTCTTCCTTGACCCAGGTGTGGGTCAGTAGTTGACTGTTCAGTTTCCATGAGTTTGTGGGCCTTCTGGGGGTAGCATTGTTGTTGAATTCTAATTTTAATCCATGGTGATCCGATAAGACACAGGTGGTTACTAATATTTTTTTGTAACTGTGGAAGTTTGCTTTGTTACCAAGTATATGGTCAATTTTCGAAAAGGTTCCATGAGCCGCAGAGAAGAAGGTATATTCTTTCCTATTTGGGTGGAATGTTCTATAGATGTCTGTTAAGTCCACCCAGCAATTCCACTATTGGGAATCTACCCAAGAGATGCCCAATCATACAACAAAAGCATATGCTCATCTATGTTCATAGCAGCATTATTTGTAATAGCCAGATCCTGGAGACAGACTAGATGCCCTTCAGTGGAAGAATGGATGAAGAAACTGTGGAATATATACATGCTAGAATACTACTCAGCGGTAAAAAACAATGACATCTTGAATTTTGCAGGCAAATGGATGGAAATAGAAAACACTATTCTGAGTGAGGTAACCCAGACCCATAAAGATGAACATGGGATGTACTCACTCATATTCGGTTTCTAGCCATGATTATAGGACATCGAGCCTATAAGTTTGGGATCCTTGAGAAGATAATAAGAAGGTGAACTCCCAAAAAAGATATAGTAATCCTCCTGGATATTGGAAGTAGACACGATCGCCAGGCAAAATTGGGAACTTGAGGGTTGGGCAAGACTGGGCCAAGGGAAGATGGGGAGAGAAAAGTGTGAAGGGGAGAGCGGGGGGAGCTCGGAGGAATGGGGTGTTTGGGATATAGGAAGGGTGGATATGAGAGCAGGGAAGCATATATCTGAATTTAAGGAGCTACCTGAGGGTTGTCAAGAGACTTGACCCTAGAGGGGTTCCCAGGTTTCCAGGGAGACGCCCCCAGTTAGTTCCTTGGGCAGCTGAGGAGAGGGAGCCTGAAAAGGCCAGTTCCTATAGCCATACTGATGAATTTCTTGCATATCACCATAGAACCTCCACCTGACGATAGATGAAGAAAATGACAGAGCCCCACCTTGGAGCACCGGACTGAGCTCCCAAGGTCCTGATGAGGAGCAGAAGGAGAGAGAACATGAGAAAGAAAGTCAGGACCGTGAGGGAACCTCCAGCTGGCGACAGATGGGGAAGGTGACTGAGCCCCACATTGGAGCACTGGACTGAGCTCCCAAGGTCCCGATGAGGAGCAGAAGGAGCGAGAACATGAGGGAGAAAGTCAGGAACGAGAGGGGTGCGTTCACTCATGGAGACGGTGGGACAGAACTAATGGGAGATCACCAACTCCAGTTGGAATGGGACTGATGGATCATGCGACCAAACCCGTCTCTCTGAGTGTGGCCAACAGCGGGGGCTGACTGAGAAGCAAAGGACAATGGCTCTGGGCTCTGATTCTTCTGCATGGACGGGCTCTGTGGGAGCCTTCTCAGCTTGGTCGATCACCTTCCTGGACCTGGGGGGAGTTGGGAGGACCTTGGTCTTAGCATAGAGTGGGGAACCCTGATGGCTCCTTGGCCTTGAGAGGGAGGGAGGGGAGGTATGGGTGGAGGGGAGGGGAGGGAAGGGGGAGAAGGAGGGGAGAGAAAGGGGAGAAGGAGGGGAGGGAGGGGGGAGGAGGAGGGAAGGAGATGGTAATTTTTAAATATAAAAAAAAATAAACCATGAGGAAAAAAAAAAAAAAAAAAGAAGTTATAACACTGAAAAAAAAAAAAAAAAAAAAAAAAAAAAAAAAAAAACAATTTTGAGATTCCATCTTACACCATTCAGTATGGCTAAGATTAGAAATACCAATGATAGTTTATGCTGGAGAGCATGTGAAGTAAGGGCAACACTATTACATTGCTGGTGGGATTGCAAACTTGTACAGCAACATTGGAAATCAGCGTGGGAGTTTCTCAGAAAATTTGGGACCCAGCAATACCACTCTTGGGCATATACCCATAGGATGCTTAATCACACTATAAGGACATTTGCTCATCTATTTTCATAGCAGTATTATTCATAATAGGCAGAATCTGGAAACAACCTAGATGTCCCTCAACAGAAGAATGGGTAAAAAATGTGGTATATTTACACAATGAAGTGTGGTAAAAAGTAACAGTGCTTTAAAATTTTCCGGCAAATGGATGAAACTAGAAAATATTATCCTGAGTGAGGTAACCCAGACACAGAAAGATAAACATAATATATACTCACTCATACATGGATAAAAGCAAAGCCTAATCAGCCTATAGTCCATAAACCAAGAGAAGATAGGAAATAAGGAGAACCCTAAAAGAGACATGCATGGATCCTACTGGGAAGAAGAAGTAGCCAACTGCCAGTGTCGTACACTAAGAGTACATATAGTAGTGACATACATACCATGGCAGTAGCCAAAAGCTCTGCAATTGAACTTAAGATCTGCTCAACAAGAGGGCAACTTCCTAACAACAATTGAAATATTTGTCCTTATATCAACAGCTAAGTATTTCCTCACCTCTCATCAAGGAAATTTCTCTTGCAACAGAACAAATTCAATACAGAAAAGCCATAATCAATTGCTGGTGGGAATGCAAGCTGGTATGACCCCTTTGGATGTCAGTGTGGCAATTTCTCAAAAAATTAGGAAACAACCTTCCTCAAGAACCAATAATACCACTTTGGGGTATATATCCAAAGGATGCTCAATCATGCCACAAGGACACATGCTCAACTATGTCCATAGCAGCTTTGTTTGTCATAGGCAGAACCTGGAAACAACCTAAATGCCCCTCAATCAAAGAATGAATAAGGAAAATGTGGTACATTTACACAATGGAGTACTACACAGCAGAAAAAGATAACAACAGCTTGAATTTTGCAGGAAAATGGATGGAGTTAGAAAACATGATTTTGAGTGAGGTAATCCAGACACAGAAAGACATTTATCACATTTAACTCATGGGTGGTTTTAAGCATAAAGCAAAGTAAGCCAGCATACAAACCACAATCCCAGAGAACTTAGACAACAATATGGACACTAAGAAAGACTTACATAGATATAATCTACATGAGGAGTAGAAAGTATAAAAAGACAAGATCTCCTGAGTAAATTGGGAGCATGGGAACCTTGGGGGAGAATTGAAGTGGGGAGGGGAAAAGCAGGGAGGGAAGCAGAGAAAAATATAGAGATCAATAAAAATCAATAAAAAAAGAAAGCATATATAAACACTGGACTTGAGAGCTGATAATTTATTGCTCTCTTTCTTGACTATTGATGCAGTGAGACCCTCTAACTCAAGTTCAAGCCTGTGAAATTTCCCCACTCTGAACTGAAACCATGAGCTGGAATTCTGCTGAAGTTGATTTTCCTGACTAATGTGCAATGTAACCTTATTACATTAGGTAATTTCCTTTGCTTCAGATAAAATACCATAAGTAAAAGCTGCTTATAGAAGGAAGAGATTGTTTTGACTGAGGTTCCAGAAGACAAAGTTTCTATCACAGTGGGGAAGAACAGCATGTAGAAACAGGGGCCATAAACTGATAGATCACATCTCAGTTGTACACAAGAAACACAGAGTGTGTGAACTGTAAGCAGATGGGTGTACAAACTCTCAGGTTTGACTCAACTGTTAAACTTCCTACAACAAATATACATAGGCTGAGAAGAAATGAGAGATGTCTTAGAATTTTTACACCTCCATATATTCAAATTTGCAAGCCCAAGTGTCATTTCTCACTTAAACCACAGTTTACCACTCTTACACCCAGAGGCTCATGGCCATATCATAATGCAAAACCCATTAACCCAACACAAAAAAAATCCATAGTATTTAACAGTCTCAACATTGGTTAAAACTCCAAAATCTAAGTAAATTCTGAGACTTAAAACAAACTCTTAACTTTGACCCATTGAATAATAATAAAAAATAACAAAAAATTTATAGTATAATTACAAATTTCCAGCAGTGGCACAGAATATATGCTCCCAGTTAAAATGAGGATCAGGGGGCTACAGTGAGGAAAGAGTAGGGCAAAGCAAGTCAGAAATCCAGCAGGACAAACCCCAAGTCCTGTAGCTCTGTCTCTGGTGTATGAGGCTTCAGTCCCTAAAGAGTTTCTTGACTCCAGAACTCCAGTTCTCGCTTATGCCTGTTCCACTCTCTGTAAGCAGCAGCCCTTGACAGATGCCTCATGTCTCAGACATCTCCAACATCTCGGGAGCATGTGTTATATCTATTTCTATCATTTTGAGGAAGATTCACATTAATTCCTATAGTGGCTCCAACAGTTTACACACCCACTCACAATGGACAAGTGCTCTTCTTTCCCTTAATCATCACCAGCATGAACTGTGTTTCTGTTTTTGACCTTGGCCATTCTGGTTGTTTTAGAGTGAAGTCCAAAGTAGTCTTACTTTGTATTTTTCTTTATGGTATGGATATTGAACGTTAAAAAATAAATTACTTGGCCATTTGTATTTCTTCTTCTGAGAACTCTGTTTAGTTCAATTCCACATATGTACTGAAATTGTTTTCTTGGTGTTTAGTTTTTTGGGAGTTTATGTATTCTATATAGTAGCCCTATGTCTGATATAAATCTGGTAAAGATTATTTCCCATTCTTTCTCTTATCATCATCATGATATTCTTTTCTATACAGAAGCTTTTTAGTCTCTTGAGTTCCCATTGGTCAACTTTGATGTTAATGCCTGTGATGGTCCTTATTCAGAAAGTCTTCTTTTGGTTCTAGAATTTGAAGTGTATTCCTTACTTTCTCTGCTATTGGGTTGAGAGCAATAGATCATGCTGGTTAAATATTGTCTACCACACACAAACTGAAGTTTCATGGGAGGAAGAAATCTCAATAAGGGAATTATCTTTATCAGATTGGCTTGTGGGTGTGTGTCTATAGGGCATTTTCCTGGATAATGATTGATATAGAAGTGCCAGTCCCATAGATATCATTGCCACTCCTGGACTGGTGACCCTAGGTTGTATAAGAACACAAGCTTAGCAAGTGATGAAGAACAAGCCAACATGCAGTAGTGCTCCGTGGCTCTGCTTCAGTTCCTACCTCTAGGCTCATGCAAAATTTGCTCAGTGAAGGATTGCTAACAGGATTCAAAAGACAGGTAATTTAATTCCTCCCCTAGTTGGTTTCATTCAGTGTTTTATCATAGCAAGAGAAGCAAAGTAGGACCTAGAATTGATGCTGATGTCCTTGATCCATGTGTGATTGAGTTTTGTGAAGTGGTGATATGAAGATTTAATTTTATTCTTCTACCTAGAATTAAGCTAATGGTCAGTACCCTTTTTGGAAGATGTTCTCATGTCTCCAGTGTTCATTTTTGGCCTCTTTTTCAAGAATCAGGTTGCTGTAAAGAGTAGGATTATATCTGCATTCTCTACATTAATTAGTCTGTTACATTGAACAATGTGTTTGCTTTTATGGTGGTATCATGCTGTTTTTATTTTTACAGCTCTATCATATAACAAATGCCCCATGTTCCCTCTCCTATGTGGATGCTAGCTTTGAATCTTCAAATGGGTGTGTTTACATTGAAGTGCCCATAGAAGGCACAGAACTAGTAAGGGGCGAAGTGGGTGAGCTTTGAAGGGAGGTAAAAAGGGTAGAAAAAGAAGGGTAAAATGGTATAGAGGAATGAGACAACAAGACAGCAGCAGATATGATGTAAGATAACAAATGATTATATCTGTCCACCAATTTAAAATGCCTCTACAGAAAAACATTAAAAATATTTACATTTGGTTATTGATGTGGTTTTCTTTCCAATAGTAGGGTTTTTGCATATGTTTATGGGTATTTGTTAATTCTGAACTTTAATAAAGCTGTCATTAATATATAAAACATAAATGTGTATTTGTACCAAAAGTAGTTATACTATATTTTTCTGGCTAAAGATCCATTTCATGGTAAAATTACAGAATATTCAGATGAAGAAAGGATGGATGAACAGACACTTTCATCTTAATTACTATAATGACACTTTTCTGTTTCATGTTATAAAAGGAATGTGTAGGTGGCCATTATGAACAGCTCCTTAAGGACATGCTACTAAATGTATTTCTTTGTTCTGATTTGTACTTTAAAGCAGGTAATACTGACAGGAGGAAAACAAGGCTCAACAGCCTCAGGAGTCTATAAATAAGAGATGATGATGTGTGTAAAATCCAGAAGATGATAGTGAGAGAGATAATACCACTGCCTGTCTCAAAGATAAGGCTGGCCACCTGGCAGAACTGGACTTTGGAGTGCTGTTTGCCTTTGCTACACTTTCTTTTTAAGTGTCCTACTTGGGGATAAGCTAGGAATCTCAGTAGAATACTGATTCAGTCTTCTTTGATTTTAGGCTTTTTAGAAGGGTGTGGCTTAATGATTCTTTTCAAAGAACAATTTTTAGCTTCATATGGAAACAAACACAAAGGATAGCTAAAACAATTCTGAATAATGAAAGAATTGTTGTACATATCACTATCCATGATTTCAAGTTGTTCTATAGAGTTATATTAGAAAAATAACATGGTGTTGACACATAAATAGATGAATCAATCAGTGAAATCAAACTGAAAAGCCAGACATCATTCACATACCTACAGACAACTGAATTTTCATAAAGAAGCCAAATACATACTGGGAAAAAGTGAGCATTTTCAATAACTGGTACTTGTCAAACTGGATGGTTAATTGTAGTAGAATACAAATAGTTCAATACATATCACCCTGAACAAAACTCAAACTGTAGTGGATCAAAGATCTCAACAGAAAAGTAGAATTTTCAGTTTAGTGTTTATGTGAGATTCCTTAGTATACAAATGAGTGGACCATTGGCTTTCATGCCTTATCTTGGGTTGTTTTCATTTCACTTGTTTACTTCTTCCAACTGTGATGAGCTAGTTTTTGTTTTATATGATGTATTTTTATTAATATCCTTTAGATTCCTGTTTGGTTATTGTATTAAAATTTTCCATCTCCTCGCCTCTTCCCACTTCCCTCCCCTACCCTCCACCCACACCTCCACTCCCTCCCTCTCTAGGCCAAAGATCAGTCAGGGTTCCCTACACTATGGGAAGTCCAAGGTCCTCCCAACTCCATGCAGGTCCAGGAAGGTGAGCATCCAAACTGACAAGGCTCCCACAGAGCCCGTCCATGCAGTAGAATCAAAGCCCAGCAACATTGTCCTTGGCTTCTCAGTCAGTGCTCATTGTCAGCCACATTCAAAGAGTCCGGTTTGATCGCATGCTTCCAACTGGCTTTGGTGATCTCCCATTAGATCTGTCCCACCGTCTCATTGGGTGAACACACGCCTCGCCATCCTGACTTCTTTGCTCATGTTCTCCCTCCTTCTGCTCCTCATTAGGACCTTGGGAGCTCAGTCCAGTGCTCCAATGTGAGTCTCTGTCTCTATCTCCATCCATCACCAGATGAAGGTTCTATGGTAATATGCAAGATAATCATCAGTGTGGCTATAGGACAAGGCCTGTTCAGGCACCCTTTCCTCTGCTGCCCAAGGAACAAGCTGGGGACATCTCCTAGGACACCTGGGGACTCCTCTATAGTCAAGTCTCGTGCCAACCCTAAAATGGCTCCCTTAATTAAGATAAATACTTCCCTGCTCCCAATCTTTACTATATTGATCCTCCCAATTTAAGAGCAAGGGAGATCCTTCCATTTTCTGGTATCCTCTTCAATTTCTTTCTTCAAAGACTTAAAGTTCTTGTCAAATACATCTTTCACTTCCTTGGTTAGAGTTACCCCAAGATAATTTATGCCATTTGTGGCTATTGTGAAAAGTGATACTTCTCTGATTTCTCTCTCTGCTTCCTTATCCTTTGTGTATAGGAGGGAAACTGATTTTTTGGAATTGATCTTGTATCCTGCCACATTGCTAAATGTGTTCATCAGGTGTAGGAGTTCATTGGTAGAGTTTTTGGGGCCGCTTATGTACACTATCATGTCATCTGCAAATACCCAAAGTTTGACTTCTTCCTTTCCAATTCGAATCCCCTTGATCTCCTTATGCTGTCTTATTGCTATGGCTAGCACTTCAAGCACTATATTGAAAAGGTATGGAGAGAGAGCCTTGTCTTGTTCCTGATTTTAGTGGGATGGCTTTGAGTTTCTCTCCATTTAATTTAATGTTGGCTGGCGGTTTGCTATATATTATTTTTATTATATTTAGGAATGAACCTTGTATACCTAATCTCTCCAAACCTTTATCATAAAGGGGTGTTGAATTTTGTCAAATGCTTTTTTTTTTGGTTTTTCGAGACAGGGTTTCCCTGTAGTTTCTAGAGCCTGTCTTGGAACTAGCTCTTGTAGACCAGGCTGGCCTCAAACTCAGAGATCCGCCTGCCTCTGCCTCCCGAGTGCTGGGATTAAAGGCATGCACCACCACCGCCCAGCTGTCAAATGCTTTTTCAGCATCTAATGAAATGATCATGTTTTTATTTTCCTTCAGTTTATTTATATGATGGATTATAGTGATAGATTTTCGTATGTTGAACCAGCCCTGCTTCTCTGGGATGAAGCCTACTTGATCATAATGTATGATTTTTTTTGGATGTGTTCTTGGATTCAGGATGCCATTATTTTATTGAGAATGTTTGCATTGATGTTCATGAAAGAGATTGTCCTTAATTCTCTTTCTTTGTTAAGTATTTGTGTGGTTTTGGTATCAGGGTGACTGTAGCTTCATAAAAGGAATTTGGCAATGACTCTTCTGTTTCTATTTTGTGAAACACATTAAGGAGTATAGGTATTAGCTCTTCTTGGAAGTTCTGATAGAATTCTGCATTGAAACAATCTGGACCAGGGCTTTTTTTGGTAGGGAGGTTTCTGATGACAGCTTCTAATTCCTCGTGACTTACAGGTCTATTTAAACTGTTCACCTGGCCTTGATTTAATTTTGGTATATTGTACTTATCTAAAAAAAGTGTCCATTTCTTTTACATTTTCCAATTTTGTGGCATACAGGCTTTTGTAGTAAGATCTAATGATTCTATGAATTTCCTCTGTGTCTGTGGTTATGTCCCCCTTTTCATTTCTGATCTTATTAATTTGTGTATTCTCTCTCTGCCATTTGATTAGTTTGGCTAGGGGTCTGTCAATCTTGTTGATTTTCTCCAGGAACCAGCTTTTTCTTTCATTGATTCTTTGGATTGTTTTCTGTGTTTCTATTTTGTTGATTTCAGCCCTCAGTTTGATTATTTCCAGTCTTATACTCCTCCTGGGTGAATCTGCTTCTTTTCTTCTAGCACTTTCAGGTGTGCTGTTAAGTCTCTAATATGTGCTTTCTCCCTTTTGTATGGGCACTTAGTGCTATGAACTTTCCTCTTAGCATTGCTTTCATAGTGTCCTATAGGTTTGGGTATGATGTGTCTTTGTTTTCATTGAATTCAAGGAAAACTTTAATTTCTTTCTTTACTTCTTCCTTGACCCAGGTGTGGTTCAGTAGTTGACTGTTCAGTTTCCATGAGTTTGTAGGCTTTCTGGAGTTATAATTTTTGTTGAATTCTAGCTTTATTCCATGGTGATCTGATAGTATATAGGTGGTTAGTACAATTTCGTTGTATCTATGGATGTTTGCTTTATTACCCATTATAGGATCAATTGTTAAGAAGGTTCCATGTGATGCTGAGAAGAAGGTATATTCTTTTCTGATTGGGTGGAATGTTCTATAGATATCTGTTAGGTCCATTTGGATCATTACATGTGATAGTTCCCTTATTTCTCTGCGAAGTGATGCGAGAGATTTGAAATAACCAAAAATAGTCCTTTTAGAATAAATCAGTTTTAATAAAAGGAGAAAGAGGGACACTTACAAAGCCAAGGCTCCAGCGAAGCAGAGCATGTCGTGGGAATAAAACAGGGTGTCTCTCTCCCACCCGGTTCTTTATAAAGGTACCCCTCTGCCCTGGGGCAGCCACGCCCCTGAATGCAGGGATTGGGCCAGCTGCCCCGACATCTCCCCCTTTTGTCTAAATAAGGCAGATTCAGAAACCAAATACAACTATATACAATGGGAATAGATCATAAAATTACAAGAAGCAAACAATATTAGGCGAGGAACATATAACAAAAAACATTTACTAAACATTCTACTTCAGGAAGTCTAAATAATGTAGAAGGTAGCTACAATTATCTAATCTTCAACCCCATCAAAGATCTGAGAAGGGAAGTAATATTACTAAAGCAACCAGGAAGCACAAACGAGAAACTTCCAAAATGTGCAACAGAAGACAGAGACAATTGACTACCTGGGCAACCACACGAAATCTTGTTAGAAATGTTGAGGCAACCAACTTTGGCTGAGGCCTGATATAACCTGACATACCATTATAAAATGGAAAGGAACCTTTAGTAGAACTATCCTATCCTGTCTTGGCAAGATAAGACAATTCTGTTTTATCCACTTATGGATATTTTGTAGCTTAGTCAGTAGTGGAGGTATAGGCTTTTCTTTGCCCAAAGGCCAGTTCTGCCAAGAAGAAGACAAACTCCCAACGGAGTGTCTTTGGTGCTCAGCATTCTCTCGGGAGTAGAGCATTGTTGTCATGAGTGATTGTGTCTCATAAGTACAAAACTCTTGGTTAGATTAAAGGCCATGTTCTACAGCTCTTCAAAGAGGTCTAAGATTATGCTATCTATTCTAAATATAGTCTCTATGTGTCTAAAGAAACCTGATTATCCTAAATATAAATATGACAAACATATAGTTCTCAACACTTATCTAACTGTATGACTAATAGAATAGACGACTGTGCAAATAAATGAAAACAATGATTTCCAAATGTAAACAGGGTCATTACATAAATAATATCCGAGGTAGAAATGTACATTGTAATATAGTAAACAATGTCATTACATAAATAATATCAGAGGTAGAGATGTACATTGCAATATGGTATACAATGTCAATATAACAATTGTTTCAAACAGAGATAGGATCACACTCTCATACAATGTTCAATATATCAATATACAAGAATCAACACCCATATAGTTTCAAAAAACAATAAATCACAATAATCAATTATTCCTTCAGACCACCAGTTAATCCCCCCTTTTTTTGAAATAAATATATACATATAAGTAGTTTATATCCCTGAGTCCATATAAAACTTTCCTCAACCCCTCAACCCTATACCAGCCACTAATTAGTGTCCCTAAATCTGAGGGTAAACTTTGTTGGGAAGGGGGGCGTTGTCATCTAAGATTGCTTCCAGCTGACATAGGGGCGACTTTTCCTCCCAGGGGGTCCTGTGAAAACAAATGATGGTAAAATACCCAGGGTAACATTTCATCTAGGAAGAATGTGTCTAGCCTCTGAATATTTTGAGGAAATCCAGCCAGAATGTTGTCAAAATTGTGCACTATTCAAAAGTTTTCTGTTCAATTGGTACCAAAAAACAGGCCACATATTAGCGCTACAAAAACATGACATCATAATAACCAATTGGAGTTGATGTTGCAGGGCACCATCTTCATCCTGGAAACTGCAAAGACTACTGAAGAAAAAATTTGTTGTTTGTTACGAGAAAGATAAGCATTATCTACAAAGACACATACAGACATATACGTGCATATCTTCAATGAAAGGTGCATTAAAGACAGACATAGATATGAGGGAAGGCAAAGAAGGCAAATATATTGGTACGATTATTAACATTATTATTATAATTATTCTGTCTCATAACATGGCTCCTGACCTGAGACAGAAAATCTGAGAAATCTTTTATAAACAACTTGGAATTGGAGAGGGACTGGGCCAGAGTCCAACTCCAAAAAACCAGCTCTAAATATTTATAGAGAAATGCATATTGACACACATTCAAAAAATTGTTTTTCACACTCACGGAGCTTACCCAGTGTTAATGTTGATCCTTGATTGGTTGCAACTGGTTTCCATCCATCAATATTTAAGATATCCAGGGTCCCTCAGATCCTTTGAAGGTGAGCGTCTTTCTGTAGAGATAAAGAAAAGAACCCTGCCTCCAAACTATAGTTCTCTTACCATCAGTATGTTCACCAACCTTGTGCATGAATTGTTATTCTCCTTTTCCAAGGGGCTTCTCCTCTTCAAACCGAACCTTTATTAACTTTGATGGTATCCACAATTTTTCTTCTCCTGTGGAGACGAGAGCAAAACCCCTTCCCCAATGCAGCACATCCCCTGACTTCCATTGTGAGGTCAGCACATCCTTGAAATAAACTGGTTGATTTAATTCAGCAGACTTTTCCATTATCCAATGTCTTTCTGCAGCCGTTGTCCCCTTCTCATTAGAGGTGAGAAAATTCAAGATTAGTAAAGCATTATGTAATCTATTTCTGGGGGTATTTTCCACCCCTTTTTGTTTGTTTAACATATCCTTTATAGTTCTATTTGATCTTTCAATGACTGCTTGACCTGTAGGATTGTAGGGTATACCTGTGACATGCTTAATGTTGTAATAAGCAAAAAAACGTTTCATTTTCCTAGAGACATAAGATGGACCATTATCCATCTTTATTTGTGCAGGTATACCCATGATGGCCATAACTTCTAACAAGTGAGTGATTACCGAATCGGCCTTTTCTGAGCTTAAAGCAGTTGCCCATTGGAAGCCTGAATAAGTGTCAATGGTATGGTGTACATATTTTAATTTTCTAAATTCTGCAATGTGGAACACATCCATCTGCCAGATTTCATTCCTTTTAGTGCCCTTTGGATTAGTCACTGCAAGCAGTGGTGCTTGGTTATAGAAAGAGCAAGTAGGGCATTTCTTTACAATCTCCTTAGCTTGTTGCCATGTAATAGAAAACTCTTTCTTCAAGCCTTTGCTATTGACATGATGCTTTTCATGAAATTCGGAAGCCTGCAGCACACTACCAATCAATAACTGATCAATATCTGCATTACCTTGTGCTAAAGGACCTGGCAGACCCGTATGGGATCAGATGTGTGTTATATACATAGGGCAAAGTCTGTTTCTGATCATTTCTTGTACCTGGATAAACAATGAGGTTAGTTCAGTATCATCAGGTATGAATTCAGCAGTTTCAATATGTAAGATAACTTTCTGCATATTGTGAGTCAGTAATAATGTTAAGAGGTTCCTTAAAATCCCTTAGCACCATAAGAATGGCAAATAACTCTGCCTTTTGGACAGAATCGTAAGGACTTTGTTCCACCTTACTTAAGTCTTCTGATTTGTAGCCTGCCTTCCATGATTTATTAGCATCAGTATAAAACGTGCGGGCTCCACTTATCGGAGCATGACGGACGATTAGAGGAAGAATCCAAGAAGTTCTCTTTATAAAGTTAAGCCTTTTGCTTTTTGGATAGTTGTTATTAATTTCTCCTAAAAAGTTAGCACAAGCTTTCTACCTTGGTTCATTATCTTCCCATAATTTTCTTATCTCATCAGCGGTGAAAGGCACTATGATTTCTGCTGTGTCCATGCCTGCTAGTTGACGAAGTCTCAATTTGCCTTTTATGATTAGTTTAGAAACCTTTTCCACATAGGTTTTTAATTTCTTACTTGGTTTATGAGGTAGAAAGATCCACTCTAAGATAATATCATCTCTTTGCATTAAAATTCCTGTAGGAGAAATTTTTGAAGGCAATATGACGAGAATATAACTGAGTTCTGGGCTCACCCTATCCACATGTTCTTCCTGAAATCTTTCTTCAACCATTGTCAGTTCCTTTTCTGCTTCAGCTGTTAATTCTCTGGGACTGTTTAAGTCTCTTTCCCCATCTAAGGTTTTATTTAAGTGAATTATCATATCAGGTGTTATCCCAACAGCCGGTCGAAGGCTGGAAATGTCTCCCAACAACCTTTAAAAGTCATTAAGAGTCCGTAGTCGATCTCTCCTAATTTGTGCCTTTTGTGTCTTATTTTTTTGCAAGCCTATTCTATAACCTAGATAATCAACAGAATTTCCTCTCTGAATTTTTTCAGGAGCAATCTGTAATCCCCATTTAGGTAGAACTATTTTCACCTCTTCAAACAGTCTTTCTAAGGTATCCATGTTTGAATCAGACAATAAAATATCATCCATGTAATGATAAATAATAGACTTGGGAATCAGCTTGCGTATCATTTGCAATGGTTGATTTACAAAGTATTGGCACAGGGTGGGAGAGTTCAACATGCCCTGTGGGAGGACAGTCCACTGGTATCTCTTGGTAGGTTGAGAGTTATTATAAGTAGGCACTGTGAAGGCAAACTTTTCTCTATCTTTTTCTTGTAAAGGTATGGTGAAGAAACAGTCCTTCAAATCAATAACTATGAGAGGCCATACTTTTGGTAATAAAGAAGGCAGAGGAAGTCCAGATTGCAGAGAGCCCATGGGCTGAATAACTTTGTTGATAGCTCTGAGATCTGTCACCATTCTCCATTTACCAGATATTTTCTTAACCACAAATACAGGAGAATTCCAAGGGCTGGTAGATTCTTCTATATGCTGAGCATCCAATTGCTCTTGTACTAGCTGTTCTAACACTTGCAACTTTTCCTCAGATAAAGGCCATTGTTTTGTCCATATTGGTTTCTCAGTCAACCATTTTAGAGGTAGGGCCGTTGGTGATTCTGGAGGGGCATCCTTTGCTTTGTGTTCTTGTACAGCCTGAATGGCTTGTTTTTGGCATCTGTAATACCTTTTGATGTTTTCCTCAGAAATATATGCTCTAGAGACAGCAGGAATATTAATTTGAGTATTCCATTGCTGCAATAAGTCACGACCTCATAAATTTACTGCAATATTAGCTACATATGGCCTTAATTTTCCTATTTGTCCTTCTGTCCCTATGAATTCAACCCATCTCGTGCTTTATCTTACTCGAGATAGGGTTCCAATTCCCAAGAGCCGAACATTTACATCCTGTAGAGGCCAAGACGGATGCCAAGATTCTGGAGTAATGATACTATCATCCGCTCCTGTGTCCAGCAGGCCAGTAATGAAAATGCCATTTATACACAATCTTAACTTCGGTCTTTGATCACTTATAGAAGTTTGCCAAAATACATGTAATTCATCTTTCAGGCCATTTTTGCTTCTAACAGCAGACATGGGGTTTTCTAATTGTCCTGATAAGGCATGTTCTCCGTTGTAACGGGAAATGACTGGACCACAATCACCAGGGGCCTGTGAGAGGCCCCCCATGGCATTTCCTGCTTGCAGCAGATTTCCTTGCCTATCTCTTGACGATCTGCATCCACTGTCCCAATGTCTACCTTTTCCATATCTCCTACATAAACCTGAAGGCTGAGGCCTCCTATTCCTGTTATTCCTGGAAGAGGCATTATTATTATTTCTGTAAATCCTTTGTCTGCAATTCCGTTTCATATGTCCCATTCTGCCACAATTAAAACATTTGGTATTTTGATGTCTTCTTTTACCGTTGGCAATGGCTTCTTCCACCCAGGCCTCCGTATTAAAATCAGCTGAATCAATATTCATTGTATGTAAGACCCATTCATCCAGAGGTGCTGATCTGATCTATAGAGGCATCAAAATCCTTTTGCACTCTACATTGTCATTCTCATAAGCCAAGGACTCAATTATTACCTGCCTTGCTTCTGGGTCAGATATCCCTATTTGTACAGCTTTAGTTAGTCTATGTAAAAAGTCAACAAATGGTTCTCTCAGACCCTGTTTATCTCTGATATATGATTCCGTTCTCTGTCTTGGGTCTTGCACCCTGTCCCAAACCTTTAAGGATGCGGTAGTACATATGTATAGAGTGTGTTCATCATAATTAGCTTGTTCTAGAGGATCAGAATAAAGTCCTTCACCCAGAATTTGATCTAGAGTAATGTCAACTCCCTTTGATCTTTCCTGCTGTTCTAAAAGCCTAGCCTCTTGTCTGAACATACACTTCCAGCTTAATTGAGATTCGTTCTCTAGAACCGCCGACACTAGGTCAATCCAGTCCCTTGGTGTAGGGTTCATATTTATGGACCAAGACTTTAGCATCTCCTTAACAAAGGAGCTATGTATCCCAAAATTCATAACAGCTTGTTTAATTTCTTTCAGATCATTCATATGGATGGGTTCCCATGTATATTCCTTGGTGACCTTAGGGTTTTTAGAACCAGTCACCTTTTCTGTTGTTATCACTGGAAAAATAGGCAGAGTTTTTTTAAAGCTATCTCGGAGAGTTCTATTTACCGATGGGGTCGGGATTTTCTTTTGTACTATTTGCTCCTGTTCATCAGAGTCTATAATTTTCTCAATCTTTTCAAATCTATTTACCATTGCCTTCTGCAATGCCTCAATCTCTTGCCCAGTATTATGTTCCAAGGCTTTCATAGAGGATTCAAAGGTATGAAGTTTGTCCAACACCGATAATGTGTCATCCTTGGACAGAATTTTCATGGCATGAATGGTGCCATCTTGTATTGAAATTCTGTCCAGTAATCTTTCATAGCCCTTTGATAAGGTCTTGTTAATACATTCAATGGTTCAAATCTTTTCAGATAATGTTTCAGTTCCTACTGACAGGGATTGCAATTTATGATTCAAATCAGCTGTTCTTGCCTCCATATCTTGCATTTTTTTCTCAAGTGATAAAGCCATCTCAGGGAAAGATCTGTTATTCCTTTCCTCACGAGATTCAAACTTCTACTCGAGAGCTTCAAGCCGTTTACAAATCTCTTGCATATTTTTCTCAATTGACAAAGCCATCTCAGAGGAAGCTCTACTATTCCTTTCCTCGAGAGCTGCAAACGTCTCTTCAAACTGTTTATTGGTGTGGCAGAAGTTATTTTCCAAACCAGTTATGTCCTTGTTTCATTTTTTAACTACTGCCTGTAAGGACTCTATCACTTTTCTATCTTCCAACCACGTTGTAATGAAAAAAATAAAAATAAAGAAGATACCAAGCCCTGTAAATATCCAGCCAAAGGAAACCACATCTGTATCACTCCAAAATTCAGTCATCATGTAATTAAACAAATTATAGAATCCTTTAACAGTGATATTATCAGACATTTTCAATCTGAATGTTTAATTTCAATCGAAAGAAAAATTACCTGTAATTACCATTGTCTGCCAGTAGATGGCACAGTGCACCTAGGTTCACGTGTTTTTGGGAAACCAAAGATGGCGTCCTGAACCAGGGCACGCAGACCACGCTGTGGCTGGAGAAACGGTGGCGACAGGGAGGCTGGGGCAGGATGATTCGCTAGCTTAAAATCAATGTTGAATCTCTCCAAAAGCTGTACAAGCAGCTGGTGGGAGAGCGGGCGGGCGGCCAGGGCTGAGCGCTGGGGATGTGCTGAGCTGAGGGAAGGGGGGAGGGTAAATACAATCTCATCGCTGCGTTTCCCACACTAAAATGCAGGCAGCTCAAAGAAAAAGAAAAAGAAAAGGAAAAACTGTCGCGGACAACCCTGCTTTCCTCCGCATTGGTGGCTACGGGGACGCGAGGAGCAGAGGGAAGGGGGGGTTGCAGGCCCCCAGAGAAAGGGGGGGCCCCACCTTGGAATGCCAAAATGATGCGAGAGATTTGAAATAACCAAAAATAGTCCTTTTAGAATATCAGTTTTAATAAAAGGAGAAAGAGGGACACTTACAAAGTCAAGGCTCCAGCGAAGCAGAGCATGTAGCGGAAAAAAACAGCGCGTCTCTCTCCCACCAGGTTCTTTATAAAGGTACCCCTCTGCCCTGGGGCAGCCACGCCCCTGAACGCAGGGAATGGGCCAGCTGCCCCAACAGCTAAATTTCTGTCTGGTTGACCTACACATTGGTGGGAGTGGAGTGTTGAAATCTCCAACTATTAGAGTGTGGGGTTTGATGTATGCTTTGAGTTCTAGTAATGTTTCTTTTACATAAGTGGGTGCTTTTATATTAGGGGCATAGATATTCAGGATAGAGACTTACTCCTGATTAATTTTTCCTGTTATGAGTATGAAGTGTCCATCTCCATCTCTTCTGATTGATTTTAGTTTGAAATCAACTTTGTTAGATATTAGTATAGCCACACCCAGTTGTTTCTTTTCCATTTGATTGGAGAACCTTTTCCCAACCCTTTACTCTAAGGTAGTGTCTGTCTTTAAGCTTGAGGTGTGTTTCTTGTAAACAGCAGAATGTTCGGTCTTGATTTCATATCCATTCTCTTAGCCTGTGCCTTTTTAATGGTGAACTGAGTCCATTGATATTAAGTGATATTAAAGACCAGTGGTTGTTAACTCCGGTTATTTTTTCTGGTGGTAGTGTTTGTGTGTTTCCCTTCTTAGAGTTGTGCTGGTTGAGGGTTGTCAGATGCTTGTGTTATTATGGGTGTTGTTGGCTTCCTTGGTTTGTGATTTTCCTTCTAATATTTTCTGTAAGGCTGAGTTTGTGGTAACGTATTGTTTAAATCTCTTTTTGTCCTGGAATATCTTGTTTTCTCCATCGATGGTGAATGTAAGCTTCTCTGGATATAGTTGTCTGGGCTTGCATCCATGGTCTCTTAGTGTCTGCAGTACATCTATTCAAGACCTTCTGGCTCTCATGGTTTCCATTGAGAAGTCAGGAATAATTCTGATAGGTTTCCCATTATATCTTACTTGACCTTTTTCACTTGCAGCTCTTGATATTTGTTCTTTATTTTGTATGTTTTTGTCTTTTGATTATTATATGGTGAGGGGATGCTTTTTTTTGATCCAGTCTATTTGGTGTTCTGTATGCTTCTTATACCTTTATAGGACTATCCTTCTTTAGGTTGTGAAAATTTTCTTTTATAATTTTGTTGAATATATTTTCTGGGCCTTTGAGTTGTAACTCTTCTTCTTCTACTCCTATTATTCTTAGGTTTGGTCTTTTCACCAGGTCCCAGATTTCCTGGATGTTTTGTGTTAAGAATTTGTTGGATTTGTCTTGTTCTTTAATCAAGTGAGTTTATTTCCTCTGTAGTATCTTCAGTGTCTGAGATTCTTTCTTCTATCTCTTGTATTCTGTTGGTAATACTTGTCTCTGCAGTTCCTGATCATTTACCCAGATTTTCCATATCTAGCCTTCCCTTGGTTTGTATTTTCTCTACACCTCCATTTCATTTTTCAAGTCTTTAACTGTTTCCCTTACCTGTTTGATTGCTTTTTCTTGTTTTTCTTGGGTATATTTGAGAGATTTATCCATTTCCTCAACGTTTTTGTTTGTCATTTTTCTTTCTTTCTTTTTTTTGATGAACCATGGGTTTAATGTGAAACTCTGATTTAAAATTCTTTTTTTAGGAACAAGTGAAATGTCACTTTAATATTTATTCAGGATATCCTGAAAATATTTTTTTTAGTTTATTAAAAATTTTTGCCTCCTTCCCGCCTCCCATTTACCTTCCCCTCCCTCCTCAACCCCCTTCCCTCTCCTGTCCAAAAAGCAGTAAGGGTTCCCTGCTCTATGGGAAGTCCAAGTTCCTCCCCCATCCATCCAGGTCTAGGAAGGTGAGCATCCAAACAAGTTAGCCCCCCCAAAGCCAGTATGTGTGTACCGGCGGGTACCAGCGTGTATCGTCAGAGGGGTTTGGAAATAACCAAAATAGTCCTTTTATAATAAATCAGTTTTAATAAAAGGGGAAATAAGGGAACTTACAGAACCAAGGGTCCAGCGGAGCAGAAGGTAATGCGGGGGATAGCAAACAGGGCTCCTTCTGGCGCCCCGATCCTTTTTAAGGGTATCCTACTCCCCTGGGGCAGCCACGTCCCTGAACGCAGGGATTGGGCCAGCTGCCCCAACATATGTATAGTAGGATCCAAATCCAGTGCCATTGTCCTTGGCTTCTCAGCAGCCCTCATTGTCTTCCATGTTCAGGGAGTTTTGTTTTATTCCATGCTTTTTCAGTTCAAGTCCAGCTGGCCGTGGTGAGCTCCCATTAGATCAGCCCCACCACCTCAGTGGGTAGGAGCACCCCTTGCATTCTGTCACTAAGACAAAAAGGCAGCCTACTGACTGTGAAAAGATCTTCACCAACCCCGCAACAGACAAAGGTCTGATCTCTAAAATATATAAGGAACTCAAGAGACTAGACTTTAAAATGCTAATGAACCCAATTAAAAAATGGGGCACTAGGGCTGGGCGGTGATGGCACACGCCTTTAATCCCAGCACTCGGGAGGCAGAGGCAGGCGGATCTCTGTGAGTTCGAGACCAGCCTGGTCTACAAGAGCTAGTTCCAGGACAGGCTCCAAAGCCACAGAGAAACCCTGTCTCGAAAAACCAAAAAAAAAAAAAAAAAAAAAAAATGGGGCACTAAACTGAACAGAGAATTTTCAACAGAAGAAGTTCAAATGGCCAAAAGACACTTAAGGTCATGCTCAACCTCCTTAGCGATCAGAGAAATGCAAATCAAAACAACTTTGAGATACCATCTTACACCTATCAGATTGGCTAAAATCAAAAACACCAATGATAGCTTTTGCTGGAGAGGCTGTGGAGTAAGGGGTACACTCATCCATTGCTGGTGGGATTGCAAACTTGTGCAACCACTTTGGAAAGCTATGTGGCGGTTTCTCAGGAAATTTGGGATCAACCTACTCCAGGACCCAGCAATTCCACTCTTGGGAATTTACCCAAGAGATGCCCTATCATATTACAAAAGCATTTGTTCACTATGTTCATAGCAGCATTATTTGTAATAGCCAGAACCTAGAAACAACCTAGATGCCCTTCAGTGGAAGAATGGATGAAGAAACTGTGGAATATATACATATTAGAGTACTACTCAGTGATAAAAACAATGACAACTTGAAATTTGCATGCAAATGGATGGAAATAGAAAACACTATTCTGAGTGAGGTAACCCAGACCCAAAAAGATGAACATGGGATGTACTCACTCATAATTGGTTTCTACCCATAAATAAAGGACCCTAAGCCTATAATTCATGATCCTAGAGAAGATAAATAAGAAGGTGAACCCAAAGCAAAACAGATAGTTATCCTCCTGGATATTGGAAGTAGTCAAGATTGCCGGGCAAAAATTGGGAACTTGGGGGCTGGGTAGGATGGGGGTAAGGGGTGATGGGGAGAGAAAAGTGTAAAGGGGAGGATGGGGAGAGTGTGGGTGAATGGGATGGTTAGGATACAGGAAGGATAGATATGGGAGCAGGGAAGTATATATCTTAATTAAGGGAGCCATTTTAGGGTTGGCAAGAGACTTGACTCTACAGGAATTCCCAGGTATCCAGGGAGATGCCCCCACCTAGTTCTTTGGGCAGCTGAGGAGAGGAATCCAGAAAAGGCCAGATCCTATAGTCATACTGATGAATATTTTGCCTATCACCATAGAACCTTCATCTGGCGATGGATGGAAATAGAGACAGAGCCACACATTGGTGCACTGGACTGAGCACCCAAGGTCCAAAGGAGGAGCAGAAGGAGGGAGAACATGAGCAAGGAAGTCATCTTTATTTCTTTATGGCAGTTTTTCACCTCCTCTTTAAGGTCCTCTAATATTTTCATAATGTTCCATTTAAAGTTGATTTCTTCTATTTCTTCTGGAGTAGGCTGTTCAATTCTTCTTGTTTCATGATCCCTGTTTTCTGGTGATGTCATGTTGCCTTTCAGGTTGTTGGAGGAATTCTTGCATTTGTGCTTGCCCATCACTTCCTTCAAATGTAGCCAGGAGAGTCTTGGTGTCTTGGTCCAATCTGCTGTGACTTACTCTCTGGGTGGATCTCCTCAGTGCAGAAGCAGGAACTATTCCTTTCTGTCTGGATGAAACTCCTCAGCACTGAAGCAGGGATACCTGTTATTCCAAAGCCACCTCAGACACAAGGGCAGAGGTGGGGGCAGGGCAGGGTCAAGTGGTCCTGTTTGGTTTTAAAAGAGAGCCAGAGGGGAGTGGTTCTAGAGGGGGTTGGGAGTGGGAAAGAACTGGCAGAAGTAGAGGGAGTAGATATGTCATTTGAAAAAAATTCTATTACTAGTGAAGCAAAATAGCAGAAAGAATAATAAAAGACTCAGTAATATCTACAACCTGGTTCTAGTATATAAATAGAATAATATATCAGTGTATTAGAAAAAAGAAAAAAAGTGTATTGAAATAAAATGACAAAGCTATGTCCACTTAAGTTTTCACAAGAGAAGCAAAACATAGATGAAAAGAGTCAGTCTGTTTCACAACTGGTGCTGCAAAACTGAATTCTATCTGCAGAAACATGGAAATGGATTCATTTCTTCCTCCATGTGGACAAATCAATTCAAATCAAACAAAGATTATTGTTTGAAGTTGGATGAACTGAAAGTACTTGAAAAAAACATGGAGGATGCCCTCAAAACCCCAAGGGAGATAAGAGCCTTTCTAATAGAATACCAACAGCACAGAACTTTCCCTCGGTATCAAAAGATGGACCCATGAACATCACAAGCTTCTGTAAAACAATGAAAATGCCAGCAGAGCAGACAGCACGTAGAATGGGAGAATACCTTTACCAATTACACTTCAGACATGAGAATGAGGTCAGAATTTATGAAGAACTGCAGAAATTAAGTACCAGGGAAAGAAAACTGCCAATCAGAAAACTGGCGCATGAAGTGAAGAGAGGTTTTTTGTTTTTTTGTCACTTTTGTTTTCATTTTTAAGAGAGAGAGATTCACAAATCATCAATGAGTATTTATAAGATGTTCTATATTCCTAGTCATCACAGAAATTAAAGTAAAACTACTTTGAGATGCCACCTGACCCCATTCAGAATGGCTATCATCAACAAATCTAAGAACCAATATGGCCATCAAAAGATGAAAGAATAATGAAAATTGTATACATATAAGGAGATACAAATGAAAACAATTTAGCTTCAAAGAAAAATGTAATAAGAGCATTCCATGAAAACTGATGAAATTAAAATATATGATATTAAGAGAAGTCACATAGTCTCAGGGAAAGCACTCGTTTTCCTTCTATGCAGCACCTACAGCATGCAGATGTAGCCTGACAAATAGGAAAAGGAGCAAACAGGCTAAATACTAGGAGATAAGGAGGACTGGAGGCAAGTAATGGAAACAAGCAAGGAAAGAAACTAAAAAGTTAACTATTTTTCTAATTCCAACTCCATTGTAGATGTTGTTATTTGATGGTAAACAAGTGCATCAAAATAATTCATCAGTCGAGGTTTAAAACCCAGAGTGAAGACCATAGCTTCATAATGCAAATTCTGACTGTTCAACGAGATATATAGGCCTTGATTTGGCAAATTTTTTATTTATTTTCTGTCATATTTATTTATTTATCTATTTATTTATGGTTTTCTGAAACTGTGTGTGTGTATGTGTGTGTGTGTGTCTGTGTGTGTGTGTGTGTGTGTATGTGATTCTTACTATCCTGGAACTCAATCTGTAGACCAGGCTGGCCTCGAACTCAGAGATCTGCCTGCCTCTGCCTCCCAAATGCTAGGATTAAACTTGTGCACTTCCAGCTGCAGCTTGCTTTGGTTAACCTTGTATAATTTTTTTCAAGTTTTTTTTTTATAATAAAGAGAATCATGTCAAATCATCTCAAAAATAAACAAGAATTATTTGTATCTCTGAAATTTGGTATAGACATGATATAAATTATCCAAAAGATTGTAAGATTACAAAGATATATATGATTGTTCCTTCTTTAAAACTCATAAAGTTTGAGAGATGGGATCAGCATTTAAGTACTACTTGGAATGGCTAACCTTGCTTGTTGCCTTTGTTTAGAAAACCCGAAATAAAGCACAAGACCAGAGTTCTGTTTTCATCACCAAATCAGGCAGTTTACATGTGCCTGAAACTCCAGTTCCAGGATGAGCCTGCCTGCAGTGTGTGTGTGTGTGTGTGTGTGTGTGTGTGTGTGTGTGTGTGTGCTGGTGTGTGTGTGCGTACATGCTCATTTTAGAGGGTACATACCAATGTGTCCATATCTGTGTGAAATCCTACTGTTGAAATTGGTTGTCTTAAAATACTCTCCACACAATTTGTTAAGTAGCATTCCTCCCTGAACCCAGAGCTAAGTGATTTTAGCTAGCTTGTTCTAGTTCTCTCTGTTGCCTTAGTGCTGGTATTAGACACCCATTATGCCTGCCTAACATTTATGTGGATTCTGGGTGAATGAAAAATGGTCATCATAACTGCATAGTCAGCACATTATCCATTTGACCCATCTCCCCAGAATCAGCCTGATTTTCTCATCTCTGATCCATAAAGCACACTTTTCTTTGCTTATCTAGGTCCTTCTTCCTAAAAGCTACTAAGACATCTGGGTTTCCTGCCCTTGTTGTTCTTCACTCAAGAGTCAATAAATTGGAATTTTAATTTCTTTATGTAAGATTAGTTACTTATAAATTGGACTCTACTCCAAGGTGACACAACACACAATATAAACAGGAATATACAAAACTCCTCCCAGTAAGAAGGAGAACATGGATTTTTATTGTGCTGAGAGTAAATTCAGCCTTTGCCCCCAGATAAATAACACTCACTGTGCTGTAACTGACACTCTGCAGCCTTGCCTCCTCCAGGAAGGATCACACTCTCCCTGCACTTCTGTCTGGAGCAGCGTCCTGGCCTCAAGAAGACAAGTAAGTGAAAGAGTAGGTGGGAAGCAGGGTGGACTGATAAATACAAAATAGAATAAATTGAATAGACATTGCAAAATGGAAACTGATGGAAAAGATAAGGAGCCATTACAATTACGGCATGCTGAAGCCACAAGCGTTGTTTAGCAATGAATCTAAAGTTCATATTTCTGTTCCACTGAAAAGAGGGACAAAGTCAACCCTGAGGAAAACAGACTTTACTATTTTTAATTTCCATTTTCAAGAGTTAGTGATGAAAAAGACTTTTATGTCACTCAAGGGGAAATAGAGAAACTTCTCATTGAACAGTCTTTGTCTTTAATCATAGAGGTTCTTGTTTTCTTAAAAGGTTTATTTGGACCTCAGACCTTTACCTCTTGGAACCAGAAGCTGTATTTTCTTTTCAGAGAAACACATTTCTTTTTCACAAGTGACCATAGATGAGTTGAGGTGAAGGGGGAGGACACATGTGCCTCTCTTTGGACATTAGCATACACACAAAAGAGATGAGTCAATATAAGGTAGGGGAAATAACTCGAGATAGAAGGCAAAGCAGTATAAAGCAAACCTACTGTAAAAACCTAGCTATTTGGAGGAGGGGGAAGGAGAGAGAACTATCCCAATGTCTTCCTCATATTCACAAAGCTTGCAAACATTAAAAGAGACAACATAAACCGGGTGGTGGTGGCTCACGCCTTTAATTCCAGCACTTGGGAGATGTAGGCAGGTGGGTCTCAATGAGTTCAAAGCCAGCCTGGTCTACAAGAGCCAGTTCCAGAATAGCTAGGGCTGCTACTCAGAGAAATGACATCTTGAGAAAAAAAAAGACATTATAAGTCCATATTTCATCATACGCTTAAAACTATTACGCCATAAACAAGCTAAAAGTATGGGAGAATAAAATTCTAAATGAAAATCTAACTTGGTGGTTAATAGGAACAACAACAACAAAAGAAGTCCAGGCTTAAAGTGGGAGCTCTTCTTTGAAAGGATTATTTCAAACATTGGAAAGGGACAGACACAACAAAAGGAAAAAACATATCACAAACCAGGCAGAATAGGATCTTTTCATTTTTAGGTATACATGTTATTGTTATTGTGACTTTGTGCATGCTGGGTAATCATATTTGCCATATCATACATGTGGAGGTCAGGAAACATCTGTGTGGATTATTTTCTCTCCTTTGGCATTGTGTGGGTCCCAGGTATCCAGTTCACATTGTAAGATCATGTGCAAGGGCTCATTGAACCATATTGCTGACCAGAGTAGGATCTTGCTCATGTGGGAGGATGGACATGATGAGGAAGAGGCCAATATGGGGCAGATGGGTATTTAGAGACTGTTCTCCCTGTAGTCAGGAAATTGACCTAGGAGAAGGAAAGGAAGAGTTAGTTATGGACTGTCTCTGGAGGAGGGTCAAACAGAGTCCAGGAGATGTGAAAGAAGGAAAATTAGCTAAATTTGTCAGAGTTAATATTAGGCTTTTAATAGATGACCATGAGTAAATGATTCCAACAATCCTTTATGAGATAATGAACTGGAATTTTGATGGGCTGTGTCTGGCCTGTCTAGAGTTAAAAATGGGGAAAAACAGACATAGGTCTCATCTAAGCATTATACTGCAGTGTGATTCTTTATATGACATTTTATTATTTTATTTTATTTTTTTTTTAGTTCAACAACAGCTTATATCTTTTTTTTTCTTTTTTTTTTCATGGTTTATTTTTTTTATATTTAAAAATTTCCATCTCCTTCCCTCCTCCTTCCCCCTCCCTCCCCTCCTCCTCCCCCTTCCCTCCCCTCCTTCTCCCCCTTCCCTCCCCTCCCCTCCACACATACCTCCCCTCCCTCTCTCTCAAGGCCAAGGAGCCAACAGGGTTCCCCACTCTATGCTAAGACCAAGGTCCTCCCAACTCCCCCCAGGTCCATGAAAGTGATCGACCAAGCTGAGAAGGCTCCCACAGAGCCCGTCCATGAAGAACAATCAGAGCCCAGAGCTATTGTCCTTTGGTTCTCAGTCAGCCCCCGCTGTTGGCCACACTCAGAGAGACGGGTTTGGTCGCATGATCCATCAGTCCCATTCCAACTGGAGTTGGTGATCTCCCATTAGTTCTGTCCCACCGTTTCCATGAGTGAATGCACCCCTCTCATTCCTGAATTTCTCCCTCATATTCTCGCTCCTTCTGCTCCTCATCAGGACCTTGGGAGCTCAGTCCAGTGCTCCAATGTGGGGCTCAGTCACCTTCCCCATCTGTCGCCAGCTGGAGGTTCCCTCACGGTCCTGACTTTCTTTCTCATGTTCTCTCTCCTTCTGCTCCTCATCAGGACCTTGGGAGCTCAGTCCGGTGCTCCAATGTGGGGCTCTGTCATTTTCTTCATCTATCGTCAGGTGGAGGTTCTATGGTGATATGCAAGAAATTCATCAGTATGGCTATAGGAACTGGTCTTTTCAGGCTCCCTCTCCTCAGCTGCCCAAGGAACTAACTGGGGGCATCTCCCTGGAAACCTGGGAACCCCTCTAGGGTCAAGTCTCTTGACAACCCTCAGGTAGCTCCTTAAATTAAGATATATGCTTCCCTGCACTCATATCCACCCTTCCTATATCCCAAGCACCCCATTCCTCCGAGCTCCCCCCGCTCTCACCTTCACACTTTTCTCTCCCCATCTTCCCTTGGCCCAGTCTTGCCCAACCCTCAAGTTCCCAATTTTGCCTGGCGATCGTGTCTACTTCCAATAACCAGGAGGATTACTAAATCTTTTTTTGGGAGTTCACCTTCTTATTATCTTCTCAAGGATCCCAAATTTATAGGCTCGATGTCCTTTAATTATGGCTAGAAACCGAATATGAGTGAGTACATCCCATGTTCATCTTTATGGGTCTGGGTTACCTCACTCAGAATAGTGTTTTCTATTTCCATCCATTTGCCTGCAAAATTCAAAATGTCATTGTTTTTTGCCGCTGAGTAGTATTCTAGCATGTATATATTCCACATTTTCTTCATCCATTCTTCCACTGAAGGGCATCTAGGCTGTCTCCAGGATCTGGCTATTACAAATAATGCTGCTATGAACATAGATGAGCATATGCTTTTGTTGTATGATTGGGCATCTCTTGGGTAGATTCCCAATAGTGGAATTGCTGGGTCCTGGGGTAGGTTGATCCCGAATTTCCTGAGAAACCGCCACACTGCTTTCCAAAGTGGTTGCACAAGTTTGCATTCCCACCAGCAATGGATGAGTGTGCCCCTTACCCCACAACCTCTACAGCAAAGGTTATTATTGGTGTTTTGGATTTTAGCCAATCTGACAGGTGTAAGATGATATCTCAAAGTTGTTTTGATTTGCATTTCCCTGATAGCTAGGGAGGTTGAGCATGACCTTAAGTGTCTTTTGGCCATTCGAACTTCTTCTGTTGAGAATTCTCTGTTCAGTTCAGCGCCCCATTTTTTAATTGGGTTAATTGGCATTTTACCGTCTAGTCTCTTGAGTTCCTTATATATTTTAGAGATCAGACCTTTGTCAGTTGCAGGGTTGGTGAAGATCTTTTCCCAGTCAGTAGGCTGCCTTTGTGTCTTTGTGACAATGTCCTTTGCTTTACAGAAGCTGCTCAACTTCAGGAGGTCCCATTTATTCAATGTTGCCCTTAATGTCTGTGCAGCTGGGGTTATGCGCAGGAAATGGTTCCCTGTGCCCATTTGTTGTAGAGTACTTCCCACTTTCTCCTCTATCAAGCTCAATGTGTTCAAATTAATATTGAGGTCTTTAATCCATTTGGACTTGAGTTTTGTGCATGGTGATAGATATGGATCTACTTTCATTCTTCTACAGATTAACATCCAGTTATGCCAGCACCATTTGTTGAAGATGCCCTCTTTCTTCCATTGTGTACTTTTGGCTCCTTTATCAAAAATCAGGTGTTCATAGGTTTGTGGTTTAAGATCCGGGTCTTCTATACGATTCCATTGGTCAACTTCTCTGTTTTTATGCCAATACCAAGCCGTTTTCAATACTGTAGCTTTGTAATAGAGTTTGAAGTCAGGTATGGTAATGCCTCCAGAAGAACCTTTATTGTATAAGATTTTTTTGGCTATCCTGGGTTTCTTGTTTTTCCATATAAAGTTGATTATTGTCCTCTCAATCTCTGTGAAGAATTTTAATGGGACCTTGATTGGGATTGCATTGAATCTATAGATTACTTTTGGTAGAATTGCCATTTTTACTATGTTGATCCTCCCAATCCACGAGCAGGGGAGATCCTTCCATTTTCTGGTATCCTCTTCAATTTCTTTCTTCAAAGACTTAAAGTTCTTGTCAAATAAATCCTTCACTTCCTTGGTTAGCGATACTGCCAGATATCTTATGCTATTTGTGGCTATTGTGAAAGGTGATACTTCTCTGATTTCCCTCTCTGCTTCCTTATCCTTTGTGTATAGGAGGGCGACTGATTTTTTGGAGTTGATCTTGTATCCTGCCACGTTACTGAAGGAGTTTATCAGCTGTAGGAGTTCTTTGGTGGAGTTTTTGGGGTCGCTTATGTATACTATCATATCATCTGCAAATAATGAAAGTTTAACTTCTTCCTTTCCAAATTGAATCCCCTTGATTCCCTTATGTTGTCTTATTGCTATTGCTAGAACTTCAAGCACTATATTGAAGAGGTAAGGAGAGAGTGGACAGCCTTGTCGTGTTCCTGAATTTAGTGGGATAGCCTTGAGTTTCTCTCCGTTTAATTTGATGTTAGCTGTCGGCTTGCTGTAAATAGCTTTTATTATATTTAGGAATGACCCTTGTATCCCTAATCTCTCCAAGACCTTTATCATAAAAGGGTGCTGAATTTTGTCAAATGCTTTTTCAGCATCTAATGAGATGACCATATGGTTTTTTTCCTTCAGTTTGTTTATATGATGGATTACATTGATAGATTTTCGTATGTTGAACCAGCCCTGCATCTCTGGGATGAAGCCTACTTGATCGTAATGGATAATTTTTCTAATGTGTTCTTGGATTCGGTTTGCCAGTATTTTATTGAGAATTTTTGTGTCAATGATCATGAGTGAGATTGGCCTGTAATTCTCTTTCTTGGTTGAGTCTTTGTGTGGTTTAGGTATCAGGGTAACTGTAGCTTCATAGAAGGAATTTGGCAGTGACTCTTGTGTTTCTATATTATGAAATACCTTAATGAGTATAGGTATTAGGTCTTCTTGGAAGTTCTGGTAGAATTCCGCATTGAAACCATCTGGTCCTGGGCTCTTTTTGGTAGGGAGGTTTCTGATAACAGTTTCTAATTCTTCGCGACTAACAGGACGATTTAGAGCATTTACCTGGTCCTGGTTTAACTTTGGTATATGGTATTTATCTAAAAAACTGTCCATTTCTTTTACATTTTCCAATTTTGTGGCATACAGGCTTTTGTAGTAAGATCTAATGATTTTCTGAATTTCCTCTGTGTCTGTGGTTATGTCCCCCTTTTCATTTCTGATCTTATTAATTTGCGTGTTCTCCCTCTGCCGTTTGATTAGTTTGGCTAAGGGTTTGTCAATCTTGTTGATTTTCTCCAAGAACCAGCTTCTTGTTTCATTGATTCTTTGGATTGTTTTCAGTGTTTCTATTTTGTTGATTTCTGCCCTCAATTTGATTATTTCCAGTCTTCTACTTCTCCTAGGTGAGTCTGCTTCTTTTTTTTCCAGAGCTTTCAGGTGTGCTGTTAAGTCACCAATGAGTGCTTTCTCCGTTTTCTTTAAGTGGGCACCTAGTGCTATGAACTTTCCTCTTAGCACTGCTTTCATTGTGTCCCATAGGTTTGAGTATGTTGTGTCTTTGTTTTCATTAAATTCAAGAAAGACTTTAATTTCTTTCTTTATTTCTTCCTTGACCCAGGTGTGGGTCAGCAGTTGACTGTTCAGTTTCCATGAGTTTGTGGGTTTTCTGGGGGTAGCATTGTTGTTGAATTCTAATTTTAATCCATGGTGATCCGATAAGACACAGGTGGTTACTAATATTTTTTTGTAACTGTGGAAGTTTGCTTTGTTACCAAGTATATGGTCAATTTTCGAAAAGGTTCCATGAGCCGCAGAGAAGAAGGTATATTCTTTCCTATTTGGGTGGAATGTTCTATAGATGTCTGTTAAGTCCATTTGGTTCATTACCTCCATTAAGTCTTTCAATTCTCTGTTAGGTTTCTGTCTGATTGACCTGTCCATTGGTGAGAGAGGAGTGTTGAAGTCTCCAACTATTAGTGTGTGTGGTTTGATGGCTGCCTTGAGTTCTAGAAGTGTTTCTTTTACATAAGTGGGAGCTTTTATATTAGGGGCATAGATATTCAGGATTGAGACTTCATTCTGATGGATTTTTCCTGTTATGAGTATAAAGTGTCCCTTTCCATCTCTTCTGATTGATTTTAGTTTGAAGTCAACTTTGTTGGAAATTAGTATGGCCACACCCGCTTGTTTCTTAGGGCCATTTGCTTGATAAACCTTTTCCCAACCCTTTACTCTGAGTAGATGTCTGTCTTTGTGGTTGAGGTGTGTTTCTTGTAAACAGCAAAATGTTGGATTCTGTTTTCGTATCCAGTCTCTTAGCCTGTGCCTTTTTATAGGTGAATTGAGTCCATTGATATTAAGTGATATTAATGACCAGTGGTTGTTACCTTCAGTCATTTTTAGTAGTAGAGTTTGTGTGTTTCCCTTCTTCTAGTTGTGCTGGTGAAGGGTCGCTAGATGCCTGAGTTATTGTCGGCGTTGTTGGACTCCTTGGTTTGTGATTTTCCTTCTATTACTTTCTGCAAGGCTGGATTTGTGGCTGCGTATTGTTTAAATCTGTTTTTGTCCTGGAATATCTTGTTTTCTCCATCAATGGTGAATGCAAGCTTTGCTGGGTATAATAGTCTAGGCTTGCATCCATGTTCCCTAAGTGTCTGTAGCACATCTATCCAAGCTCTTCTGGCTTTCATGGTTTCCATTGAGAAATCAGGTGTAATTCTGATAGGTTTCCCTTTATATGTTACTTGACCTTTTTCCTTTGCAGCTCTTAATATCTGTTCTTTATTCTGTATGTTTTGTGTTTTGATTATTATATGGCGTGGGGATGCTTTCTTTTGATCCAGTCTATTTGGTGTTCTGTAGGCTTCTTGTACCTTCATAGGAACATCCTTCTTTAGGTTGGGGAAGTTTTCTTCTATAATTTTGTTGAATATGTTTTCTGGGCCTTTGAGTTGTAATTCTTCTCCTTCTTCTACCCCAATTATTCTTAGGTTTGGTCTTTTCATAGTGTCCCAGATTTCCTGAATGTTTTGTGTTAAGAATTTGTTAGATTTGTTTAGTTCTTTAATCTGTGAGTTTATTTCCTCTATAGTATCTTCAGTGTCCGAGATTCTTTCTTCCATCTCTTGTATTCGGTTGGAAATACTTGTCTCTGAAGTTTCTGTTAGTTTACTCAGAGTTTCCATTTCCAGTCGTCCCTCAGATTGTGTTTTCTTCAATACCTCCATTTCATTTATCAGGTCTTGTACTGTTTCCCTTACCTGTTTGATTGCTTTTTCTTGTTTTTCTTGTTTTTCTTGGGTATCTTTGAGAGATTTATTTATTTCGTCTACCTTTTTGTTTGTCATCTCCATTTCTTTATGGCAGTTTTTTACCTCCTGTTTAAGGTCCTCTATTATTTTCATAAAGTACTGTTTAATGTTGGTTTCTTCTATATCTTCTGGGGTAGGGTGTTCAATTCTTGTTGTTTCGGGATGTCTGGCATGTGGTGATGTCATGTTGCCTTTCATGTTGTTGGAGGAGCTCCTGGATTGGCGCCTGCCCATCTCTTCCTTCAAAAGGAGCCCGGAGGTGTTTGGTGTCCTAGACCAATAATTGCTGTGACTGAAACTGGTTGGATCTCCCCAGTGCCAGAGGAGGACCTATTGTTTGCGTCACAATCTGAAGAAGCCCACACTCCCTTGCAGGAATCCTCAGACCTGCCTGGAGGCCAGGGTCTGACTCCTCTGGGTGGATGGCCTTAGAACAGGAGCAGGACACCTGAGAACACTAGGGAAAGCTTGGGAGACACACAGGGAAGGGAGAAACCGACACAAGCCTGCAGAGGGAAGTGGGGGTAGGGGGTCTGTGCTCTCTTCCAGGGCAGGTTGCCCCAGGGACAGCATTCACTCACCAGTTCAGATGGAATGTCAGGGCACCGGATCAGGGATTGCAGGCAGCCCAGGGTCGCAGCCCAGACAAAAGGGCCAAGGTGGGGGCAGGGCGGGATGGAATACCACACAGCGAACCTGGCAGCACAATCTGAAGGAGCCCGCACCCCTCCACAGAAATCCTCAGACCTGCCTGGAGGCCAGAGTCTGACCCCTTTGGGTGGATGGCCTTAGAACTGGAGCAGGACACCCCAAAGAATGATGGATCCTCTGGCAGAATGTCAGGTCCCCTTGCAGGCCAAGCAGCTCTCAGACAAAGGCCTACCTTGCTCCGGGCAGTCAAATGAAGGAGGGGACCTCCCACCGGCCTGGGTGCACTCAATTCCAGGTCCCCAGAGCCCAAACAGGCTGAGCTGTGGATTTTGTGGCCCCAAAGACGGGAGGATGAGGCAGGGGGAGGGGGGGGGATTCTGGGTGCAAGCTGGGAAGGGACAGGGAGAGAGAGGCGGTAACCGGGGAGAATAACCCCTGCAGGAAGAGCAGGAAGTGTGCTGGTGGCAGGGGGAGTTGTGGAGAGTCGGTGGTCCCTCTCCGGGCAGCTGCCGCGGTTCGGGCACTCACTCCTCACTCACCCCAAAGAATGATGGATCTTTATTATTTTAAATTACATAATATAGGAGGTCATTCTGTATGAATAATTCTTTGCAATAAGAACCTGACCAAAGGTTTTAATATAAAACCAGAGATCCAAAGTAACAAAGATCATGGCTTGTATAACAGTTAAAGAAATGTATGTTGGTAAAAATAGAGAGGAGATTTTCTCTATATAACCATAATTGGAAGAAAAAATAGAACCAGTGGTACTTAAATCCATCTTCAGGGTATTAGTATGAATATTTTAGATTCAAATAGAAAATCAAAAGTATGCATAGTTAAGCAATCCTATTCTAGTTATAGTTCTGCACACTCCATGTATCCATGAATATCTCAACTACTAGCAAGTAGTCACTACTGCAAGGTGTTCCAATAGATTATTAAATTATTCATCTGTTCTTCCATCACAGATAATAAAGTCCAGTCTTCTAAGAAAATAATCTCATCTAAGAGATGAATTGTTGATCCATTTAGGTTTTCCTCTTCCTGGGATTGAATATCCCTTTAAAAGGAAATGTTAAGGACAATACCTTACCTCTGTCCCTTCAGCCAAATACAGAGGCACACAATGAAGACAGAGATGTCAGGCTTTCATCCTGCTTTAGTTTCTGTGGACAAAAGTGAAAAGTCAACGTTTTCACACAAGTGCTCCACCAACTGGTGAACAGGAGTTCAAACAGATGAGCTAGCTCATGAATGGCTTTCCAGATTGAAGCCCTTAATAGACATCTTGGTTACCTGTGACTAGCTTAGCAAATATGAGTAAAGTTTCCATTCAGTCTGTATTCAGATGTTTGTGTTAACTTAAGCTTTCAACATTTGTGTGAAATTACCAAACATTAATATTTCTTCATTCTATGATAAATGTTTCTTTTGGAAAGCCTAAACCATCTTCATTAATTATGTAAACTTATTTGAATTCACATGTCTTCCTCCACTTCTTTGCAAGTATTATGTATTGCAAGGAATGCAGATAGTTATTAATTTAATAATGGTAATATATAATGATTGCAATCATTTGCATTTACCAAACAACAAATCTTGTAAAAAATCATTTATAAATCTATAAACTATCTGTAACTCTTCTAGGTGAAGAGCTTGTTACACCAAGTCTTTGCCCAAGTCTTTTACTATGTTGTTCATTTTCATGCTATTGGTTTTTAAAGGTTACATATGTATAGAATGGTACAACTTTATTAGATATTATATATTTTCTCTAAGCATATAAATTATGCCTTAGTTAGTCTTCAGTTACTGTGAAAAGATATCATGATTTGGCAACACTTATAACAGAAATTATTTATTTGAGACACTGACAGTTTTAGAGATTTGATACATTTTCATAATGACAGGGGATATGTCAGCATGCAGGAAGACATAATAGCTAAGAATTCTACATCTGGATCAATAGATAGCAGGAGGACAGAAGCCAGTGAACTTGCTTGAGCCTTTGAAAGCCCAAATTCCATGCCAGTGACAGAGTTCCTCTAACAAGGCCAGACCTATTAATGCACTCAGTTTGTGTGAAACACTGGTGGCAAAGTATTCAAATCTATAGTGGACATTCTCTTTCTTTTTTATTTTATTTTTTAAAACAATCTCTTTATTTTACATAACAATCCACGTTTCCTCTCCCTCCTTCTTTTACTCCCTCACCTTCCCCCCATGCCACTCCCCATCCATTCCTCAGAGAGGGTGAGGCTTTCCATGGGGAACAAAGAATATCTGTCATATCACTTAAGGCAGGGCGAAGGCTCTCCTCCCTGTATCTAGGCTGAGCAAGGTATTCCTCCATAGGGAATGGGCTCTACCACATTCCACTCCCTGACCTCCACTGGCCTATAGCCATATCATAATGCAAAATGCTTCCAGTCAAATTTTTTAAATCTGCATAGCCTATCACATCTTCAACAATGTTTTAAAGTACAAAGTATCTTCTGAAATTCCAGGCTATCACTTAACTCTAAACAATTGAGAAACCAAAATAAAAAATTATACCACATACTTACAACATACAATATCTCTCAATATACACTACTATTTCAAAAATTGTAAAAAGGAGCATAGTGAGAACCATTACAGAAGGTTCAGTCTCAAGGACAAAATGCTGCCCTCCAAGTCCACTGTACTATATGAGTTCAGAGTTGGAAGCAAGGATGAAAAGAGATGGTAAAGAATCTTCTGACACTCATAGAAGTTAAATGCAATTCCACATAAAATCAAAATAAAAAAGCAGATCACATACTTCCAACGTATAATTGTCCAGAATATACATCACCATTCCAAAAGGGAGGAAAGAGAGCACAGTGAGGAAATATGAGACCAAAGAAAGATCAAAAATAGGCAGGACAAACTTCAATCTCTGCATCTCCATGTTTGATGCCAAAGTATTCTTCAGATTTCCTAGTACTATCAGCTTTGATGACTGAAACTCATGTTTCTCTCTTGGACTGTTTCCACACCAAGTCTTCAGCTTTCATTGGCAGGAATCTTATGTCTCTAAACAAAATCCAGGTTTCAACTTTACAGCTTCACATAATGCCTTGTTTGGGCCTCTATTCAGGGACACCCCTGACACATATATGGCCTCATCAGTTTTCCTTAGCATAGAAGGATATTCTCTAGGCCCTTTCTTGTATCTTTTATTCTAAAGACAGAAACACTTGGCTGAAGCTGCCAAGATCTGCTGCTTGCTAGGGCTGGAACTTTCCCCTTGGTCAAATTCAGTTGCACCAGTTTTTTGTTTCCCATGGTTTCCTTCACTTCTTGAGATTGTCTTTAAATCATTTCCACAATTTTAAATTTACCTGAATGGGACTTTGTCCTGAGGGCATAACTCTCTCCATTCCATTTAACATCTGGCTTTTCTTTAAACTTTTTATCTCTTTATACAATGGACTTAGCACCATTATTTGTCCTGTTTTTCTTTTCTCCTCAAGCCGTAAATGTTATAGTTTTCTATATGCAGTTTGTTCCTTTTCATTATAAATCTACATAAGAGTGAATTATAGCAACCATAGGAAGAATTGGTACTAGGACCTATTGAAATATCCTCTGGCCTATACCAATAATCCCAAACTTTCTAAGTTATTCTCAGGCAGATTTTTTGGAAAAGTACAAAAAGCAGCCCTTTTGTTTGTCAAAATATCACCATAATAGTCTCTAGACCACTTACTAATATTCTTCTCCTCTGAAATCTCCTGAATCATAATCTATGTTACTCTCACCACCACTGCCTTCTATGCTTCCACTAATATGGCTCATTAAGTATTACTTGAAGCAATCATTGCTTTCCTAATCAAAAGTTCCTACATCCACATTCTGCCAACAACCAGCACAATCAGGCATGTCACAGCAATACTCCACTCCTGGAACCAACTTCTGCCTTAAACAGAGTTCTTTTGCTGTGAAGAGATACTATGACCTTGGAACATCTTATAAAAGAAAATACTCAACTGGGGCTAGCTTACAGTTTGGGAAGTTTTGTGCATTGTCTTCACAACAGCAAGAATGTTTACACAGAGGCAAGCATGATAGCTGAGAGTTGTACATCCAAATCCTGAAGACAGCAAGAAGAGTGAGCTATTGGGCCTACCTTGAGTTTTTCAAACCTCAACATCCACGCTTAGTGACATTAGTACATAAAACCACATCTCCTGTTCCTTTCAAATAGTGCTGTGACTAAACCTTCAAATACATGAACCTATAAGGAGGCATTTTTACTCAAACCACCACCTTCTACTCACTGGGCTTGTAGCCTCATCATAACTCAAACATTAGATTCTTGTTCTTTTCATTTTGTCTTTCAACAGATCATAAATTTTTTCAATGGTGCTGCATCGTGCTAGTCAGTTTTTTGTCACTGTGACCAAATCTCTGTAAAAATCAACTTAAAGGAGAAAAACTTGCTGTTACTCAGAGTATCTGAGAATTCAGTCCATGATCAGCTCATTCCTTTACCATGGTTCTGTGATAAGGCATATCACCACATTGTAAAATTGGGACAGAGCAAAGATAATCACCTCATTGTAAACAAAATACATAGACCTACAACTAGACAAAAAGCAGAATACACAATCCAGAGGCTTGCTTCTGTATAACCTACTCATCCAAATAGGCAGTACCTCCTAAGGTTTATTAGGAGCACCAAATGGATACTAAGTCCTAACAAGTCCCTTTGGAATGAAAGTTTAGATATGAATTGAAATGCTGACCAATCAATACATTATTTCATTTGGTTTATACCTAAAACATTATAATCATGCCCAGAAAATCTAGGATTTTTCCTGTTTTAGCTAATTAAGAGACTTGAGATTTATGCTCTACATTTAAGTTGTGTTTCCATTTTTACTATGATTTTACAAATGTTTCTAATTTTTGAGAATTTTATATAGTATGATTTGATCATATTTAGCTATTTCCACCCACTCTTAACAGACCCACCTCTGTTCCCTATTGACTAAACTCTGCAACTTCTCTTTTATTTTTCCAAATCCAACAAGTGCAATCTTGGGTGTGTGATCATCCACAGCAGCATAGTCAACTTAGAAGTGCCACACATTGAGGAAAACTAACTCTCAGTCTCAGCAGTTTTCAGATATCATGGGAGTCTGTGCCTAACTCTGTTGTCAATGCTGGGATTTTGTTAGACCTGGGTTTGTGCATCTTGTTCATTGAACTCACAACTCCCAACTGTTAGTTCACATATTCTTCCCTGATATGTCTAGAAAATATTGTTTCTTTGCAGTTATCTACCACTTCTAACTTAAATCTTGCTGCCTCATCTCCTGCAAGGATACCTAAATCTACTAAATTGTAGGTATGATAATGATTTCCCAAAAGGGGCTGGGAATTGCAGTTTCTTATTCTCTGAGCCATGACAAGTTGTGAGTCTCTCTTAACTGCAACTTGCTGCAAAAAGAAACTTCTCTAATGATATACCCACTGATCCATGGGTGTAGTCATTAGGAGTCAGATGAATGCTATGTAGATTTAGCAGACAGTAAGACAAGGTTCTCCTATAGGGCCTATGACATATGTAGGCACAGGCCCACTTAATGGTACCAGGTTTGGGTATCATCTTTAAAAGTTTGTAAATCTGGTAAAAAAAAAAAAAACAAAAAAAAAACCGATAACGATGCATTGCTCCTGTTATATTCAGGTCACTATAGCCACAGAAGGCATGTCTTTCCAGGTTGGTCATTAATGTACCTTACAGAGTTTTCAGATGGGTAAGATTGATATACAATTTTCGTGAGCAACAAAAGGGCATTGGCTGAATGTGTGAGCAACAGATGAAGTTCTGAGTTCATAGCACGTCAAAGACTCCAATAATTCAGAACAATAACTCAGGCTTCTGCTTCTGAGGCTCTGAGGGAAATGATAAATCCTTCCTCTGGTCTGAGTGTGATTATTGACAGTGTAAACAGAAATTATCTACATCAATGTCCTCCTCCTGGATGACTGCAGATTCTATTCTTTCCTGAGATTGCTGTTCTACAAAGTCCTCCTACTAAGATGACTTAAACTGCTTCCTCCTTCAGATGTGTAAAATAAACACATTGAATCTTTGGTTTGTGCTTGGTGCCTTCTAAAAAGATTTTGTACCCTGATAAACCTCTCAGACACAATAATCAAATCATACCAAATAAAACTGAATTTAAAAAGGCATAGTTATAATGGATATCAGTGCATCTGGGTGGTGTTCTATATCCCCAGTGTGGAGACAGGAAGGAAGACTGGAAACCACGTGTTTGTTCTCTGGGTTGCTGCTTAAATACCCTATGTGAGTGGTCTTGAGCATCTCTAAGGAGGGGTCATTTTTTGGCAGGCTTTGTTGGAGTCTGGGCTGAGGCAACTCCCAGGGGAGGGGACTTGGGATGATACTTCTTTCCAAACATTCTAGACTCTTTGGCTATATGGATGCCAGGGCCTGGGGTGAAGCCTTAACCCAAACATTCCAGACTCTTTGGGTATAGGGGCACCAGCTTAAGTCTGTCTAGTTGCTATGGGTATGGTGGGATGTGGGGGAGGATAGAGTTGAGAGTTGGTGGGCTTACTTAGTGGAAGGTGTGGTTGGAGAGGCATCCAGTTAACTGTCATCCTGAAGACTTCAGACATTGCCGGGTCTCTGGCAGAAAGAGCCTCACATGGGGCACAAATCTGCCAGGTTCTCTAGCAGAAAGAGTAGGGCAGAGCCGGACCTGCCAGACTCTCCCTGGGGCTGAATGGGATGGTGAGTGTTTCAACTCAGCCCTACTCCCCAGGGAACCTGGGAGAAACGCACCCACTGAGTCAGGGGTCTGTCAAAGCAGGAACTCAGTTAATGATATCAAACAGGGACTTATATAGGGTTGTGATGGGGGTGGAAAATCCTGGGATGGGCCAAGGCAGAGCAAGGAAGAAGTGCCATAATAGTCTGCCATGTTAGTGGTGGCTGGGCAGAAGTGGGCCTAGGTCAGGTAGCCAGAGACCGGTCTCCAAACTTGAGTTAGGCTAAGGAAGTTACACTAGGTCTCACCAAACTCAAATTAGGCTTAGGAAGTTACACTGGCCCTCATGCCCAGGCCTCATGAGCCCCAACAAGGCATCTGTTCCCTGAGAGAGCTGAGAAGGCAGGTTGCTAGGAGAAACTATAGATTGTTATCATCTGTCTTGGTTGTATTGACAAAGGTGAATATGCCAGGAAAAGGAGCAGGTAGGCCCTTCATTGTGGCATCTTAGAAAATCAGAGTATGGAGGGTTCTAGTTTTAGACAGACTAAGAATCCTGAATAGGTGCCCGCTTGAGCTTGGGGATGTGGTGCCAACATGGGTATCTTAGAAGCTTGGCAGCCAAAAGGGTGGTAAGGATTACCTTGTGGGGTCTTGTCCATCATGATTTGAGAGACCTAGGAACCAGCTGTTTGAGGAGTACTCTGTTCCATGGGGAGAGTGGGGCATGTTTAGGGGCGATTGGGTCCACTGGTGTGGGGGCAGGGAGACAACTGTCAACATATGAACAGAGAGAGGACCTGAAAAGGGAGAGGTAGGTTAGGTACCCAGCCAGTAGAGGAGTTTGGGCTGGTGGGTGGTGATTAAGGAGGAAAGGCCTGACATAAAGGAGCTTGAAAGGGCTTAGAGTCATAGGAGAACATGGGGTGACCAAGAGACAGATAAGGGCAATGGGAGAAGGGAGGGCCCAGATAACCTGAGTTCAATGGAAAGCTTGATTAGTTGTTGTTTGATGAGTTCATTGGCCCTCTACACCTTTCCAAATGATTGTGGTGGTAATGGATGTGGAGCTTCCAGGAGATGTTGAGAGCTTCTGACACAAGCTCCATGACCCTGGAAGTGAAGGCTGGCCCATTGTTCATTTAGATTGTCTGTAGAATGCCAAACCAAGGAAGAATGTGGTCCAGGAGTACCTGAGCCACCACATCTGCTGTTTCCCTGGAGGCCAGAAAACTTTCTATTCATACTGTAAAAGTGTTCACAATTGTTAGGAAATAATAGAGATTTTTATGGCTAGGCATATGAGTGAAATCAACTCTCATTCTTTGCATGGTTGATGCCCATGAAGCTGAAGCAAAGACTGACATATATGGACAACCCTGTGGACTGGCCTTGGCACATGCCTTGCAGGAGGAGTAAATCTGTGAAATACAAGCTCAAAGATGGTTGAGGTCAAAGAGGGACTTTAAGAAACAGAATAAAACTTTGGGGCCTATGCATAAGGTCTGGTGAATGTCTGAAATGATCAACAATGCCAGGTCTTGAGGAAGGATGAGACAGTTATTTAAAAAGAACCATCCATCCTTTGGGGAATTTTTTGGCCCCCTTTTTTATGAGTTCATCTCTCTCTTCTGGTTGATCACAGGGATGATAGGAGGGAGTACAAAACAAAATTCTGTAGAATCAGAGTTGCTGGAGGCCAGATTCTGGGACCACTGAGTCAGCTGGCATTGCCTAAAGCCACTGGATCCTTGGAGGATTGGTGTCCCTGACAGTGAATTATGGCTACTTCTGCAGGGAGCTGGAATGCTTCCAAGAGATTGGCTATAAGGTGTCTATTAACTATGGCAGTATCCTTGGTAATAAGGAAGCCCCTTTCTTTCCAAGGTACAGAATGGGTATGAGCTATTAAGAATGGATATTTGGAGTCAGTATAGATATTAGCTCTTTGGTTCCTTGGCAATCTGGAGTGCTCTAGTCAAGTCAATTAATTGGCCTTTTGTGAAGAGGTTCCCATTGGCAGGCAGGTCGCTTCAACTGTTTTATTGGACGTGACCACTGCATATGCTGTCTGGCAGTTTCCTCAGTTGTCTCTAAGGGAACTTACATCAGCAAATAGGGTGAGTTGGGGATTTCTAAGTGGTTGATCTAAAAGACTGGGCCAGAGTGAACATAGGCCTGCACAGCCTCTGAGCAAGAATGAGAGGAGGTATCAGAGGGGGGAGGGAACAGGAATGAGGGCTGCAGGTTTTAGGGCAGGAATAGAGGCCAAGGTAATTTTGGGGTTTTCTAGAAACAGTAAGTGAATGACTTGAACTCATAAAGGCCCAAGAAGGGAAAGAGAATGACATAGAAGATCTGAGAGGCAGTGGGTAGAATATACCATGATTGGCCTGGACAGGGTAATCTTGAGAGCCTCCCACATGAGTTCAGTTGCTGCTGCCGGAGCTCTCAAGCATGTCTGCCCTCCACAGATGGTGGGTGAGGTTCAGCTGTTTGGGCAAAAACAGTTGGGTTAGAACTCCAGTGACCACTCCTAACTGTTTATCTGTATAAAGGTGGTAAGATCTTGTGGGGTATGGAAGGACAAGGGCAGAAATTGTTACAAGGTCATCTTGCAGCATAGAGAAGTTAAGGAAGCGATGGCCAGGTGAGTTACAGGCCCCTTGAGGGTCTCTCTGGCTGCCTGGTACAGAGGCTTGACTATAATGGCAAAGTTAGGGATCCAATGACAGAAGAATCCTATCAGGCCCGAAAATGAGAGAATATGAGTCACTGTGGTTGGGGGCTGTAAATCCCGCAAGGCCTGAACCCTGTCCAGAGGACAGGGTCTTAGACCCTGGGCTGAGTTAAACACTCAAATATACCACTGTGGGAGAGCACAGCTGAGCCTTAGCTGGTGAGACTCAATATCCCAGGGATCCAAGGAAGTTCAAGAGCAAAGAGGTGGCCTGTTGGGACAGAGGCAATGTGGGACTGCAGAGAGGGGATCATCAACATACTGGAAAAGCATGATAGGACCAGGGTCAAAACTCAGAGTTCTCGAGCCAAGGTTTGGCCAAAGAAGCTGTTCGGAGGACCGGGTGTCAGTGTCCTCCCAGGTGAAGGCAAAGAGGAACTATGAGTCAAGGTATAAAGGGTAAGTAAGTAAGGCATCTTTCAGGTCCAAAACAGTAAAGTGGGAGGTGGCAAGAAGGACATTAGACAGGAGATTGTATAGGTTGTTAACCACTGGATGAATTTGAATAACTACCTCACTTATGAGGCAGAAATTTTGAACCAAATAATAAGTGGTGTGGGAGAATTGTCTGTATTCTGTCAATCATGTTTTAAATAAATGCTGATTGGCCAGGCAGAAGGTAAAGGTGGGAAAACCAGACAGGAAGGAGAAATGATATAATGAGAACAGGAGAACTCTGGGAAGGAGGAAGTTGATTCCTCCCACTCCTGCCCAGATCACCGAAGCAGCAGGATGTGATCTGCAACCACTGAAAAAGGTACTGAGCCACATGGCTAATATAGATCAGAAAAATGGGTTAATTAAGATATGAAAGTTGCCAGTGAGAGGTTAGAGCTAATGGGCCAATCAGCTTTATAACTTAAAAGATCTCTGTGTTACTTCTTTGGAGCTTGCCTGCTGTGGGGTACCAGGCAGGACAGAAACCACCATCAAGCAGGCCTGGCCCCCTTATGTTACAAATAAACACCATAAGGCTCACACGAGGGAAGGATTGGAGTGTTGCAGGGTGGGTTGATGGGAGTCAAAAGTCCCTGAGATAGAAGGTGGGTGCTAATAGGCTTTAGACCTCAGTGGTGGGTTTCAGGAATAGGAAACTTGGGTCTGGAAAGGAAGGTCTTTAAAGTGAACTAGGTCTGGCTGCTGGTGAGTAGCAGCCACAGTGGTTTAAATAACCCATACTTGAGGAGCTACTGATTCAGGGAGAGTAGGGATGGGACAGTCTGTGGTAGGAACTTGTGAGGCTATTAATGTGAGAAGAAAGTGGGACTCTGAGGAAGGTGTGGGGGACAAGGTTGGTGTGGCCCCTACGTGACTGAGAATATCATGACCAAGTAGGGATGCAAGGTAAGTAGATATGACTAGGAAAGGAATGAGAAAAGAATCACCTGTAAGAATACAGGGCAGTGACAGGGTCTTAAGTGGGGGGAAAGTGTCCCATCCACCCCCATGACAGAAATTGGTGAGGAAATTATAGGACCCAAGTGAGATGTTAAAACAGAGTAGGTAGCTTTCCTGTCCCAAAGAAAGCAATGACTTACCCACTACCTGCAGCTTTACTGTAGGCTTGGAGAAGGCAACGGGAGTCACCAAGTCTGGGCCCCGTCAATCCTCTGTCAGGCTGAGTAGTTTGAAGACTGGCACAGTCTTACTTGCCAGTGTTGGTGAGGCTGGACCTCCGTGGCATGGCATAGAGGATGAGCCCACTGGGCACATTGTGATTTCCAGTGTCCAGGCTGCTGGCAGATAGGGCATAGCCTTTGTAGGCAGCTGAAGCTTTGGAAAATATCTTGCCAAATGACCATTATGGCTGCATTTGTAGCAAGCTACTAATGGAGTTAACTTAGGCTGAACTCTGGTGGGATGGAGCCTTGTTCATGGTCAACTTCCCTTGTCCCCCTTGTGGGGGTCCTGGCGGCTCAAGGCAACTGCTAAGACTTGGGCATGGAGCATAGCAGCCTATTGCAGCCTTGTCTGTCAGGAAGACTCAGCTGCCTCTTTTTGGGGTATCATAAACTTTAAAGGTCATTTTCACCAATTCCTGTAGGGGAGTTTGAGGACCTTCCTCAGCCTTTTTAAATTTCTTTCTAACATCTGATGCTGACAGAGAAATGAAATGGTTAGCCAGGACCGTGGCTTCTGTTGGGAAGGCTAGGTCTAGTCGAGTATATTGAACCATGGTCCCTTGTAATCAGTTTTAAAGAGTGGCCAGATTTTCATCAGCTTGTTATGTGATCTCTCAGAGTTTGTGGAAATTAACAACTTTTTACAAGACTATCTCCATACCCTGAAGGAGGCAGCACACCATGATGTCCCACCTCTGCCAGCCATTCTGGCCTGGTTGATAACTCCAGTATCAACACAGCCAAGTCCCTCACAGGGACTGTACTTTCCACTAGGTGGGTCTTGTCTGTGTACTGTCTAGGTGATGTCTGAACCCTACTTTGCTCTTCAGATGTGAGAGTAGAGGCCTGGATGACATAGAGATCATGCCAGGTTAAATTGATAGAGAAACTCCTTAATATAAACAGGATTAGCAGAGAAGGAACCCAACTGCTTCTTTAATTGTGAGAAGTCCTGAAGAGAGAAGGTAATGTGGACTCTAACAAGAATCTGGGACCTTCAAGGAAGTAAACCTAAACCATGACACCTGTGGGTCAGGGCATGAGTCTAGGACCTCCCAGGAACTAGGCCTGAGCCAGGATCCTGCCAGTCTGGGCATGAATCTGGGACCTCTGAGGGAGTAGGCAGGAACCAGAGATCTCTGCAGGACCAGGTGTGAGTCTGGGACCTCAGAAGGAGTAGGCCTGAGCCAGGACCTATGTGGGTCTGGGAGTTGATCTGGGACATCAAAGGGAATAGGCAGGAACCTGAAACCTCTGCTGGTCTGAATGTGAGTCTGGGACTTCTGAGGGAGTAATCCTGAGCCAGGTCCTCTCTGGTTCTGGGCACAGAACCATATCTCTGAGACAGAACCAAAAACCTTTGCAGAACCAACTCCAAGCCAGGGACTTCTACAGGAGGGAATCCAGACCAGAATTTACAGAAAGAGATCAAAGCTAGTAACCTAGACCAAGTAGGCCTGAGACAGCAAACTCAAGGAGCACTGAGCTACCTCCAGGAACACAAAGTAACCAACAGGATAACTAGAACTGTGGCACTGACTGTACCACAAGGAACAACCATCTGAGCTTTGGATTCTTTGGCACCTAGAAGATCATTCAATAAAATCTCAGACAACCCCAACCACATCTATTAGAGGAAAAGATGAATAGAAAAGGTAAGAACACATGCAATACCACAAAGAGCAACACAACACCAGTAAAACCTAAAGACTTTAAAACAGCAAGACCTGAACAACCAAATATAGATGAAGCAGAATAAAATGACTAAAAAAATAACTTCAAGACAATGTTTGAAACTCTTACAGAGGAAATGAAAAATTCCCTTAAGGAAATAGAGGAAAAGACAAACAAAAAATTAGAAGACATCAGCAAATTCCTTAAAGGAAACGAAGAAAAAGAAATCAAACATATGAAAGACACTATTCAAGACAAAAACAGAAATAGAGACAATAAAGCAAACACAAACCGAGGGAATTATAGAAACAGAAATCATGTGAAAACAAACAGGAACCACAAGCTCAAGCATGAACAGCAGAATACAAGAGATGGAAGACTCTCAAGTGCTGAAGTTAAAATAGAGGAAATAGACTCATCAGTTAAAGAAAACATTAACTCCAACAAAAGCTTAACCCAAAATATCCAGGAAATATGAGACACCATGAAAAAGCCAAATCTAAGAATAATAGGTATTGAAGAAAGAGGAATTCAACTCAAATCACAGAAAATATATTTAACAAAATCATAGAAGAAAACTTTTTCAAACTAAAGAAAGATATGCCTTTGAAGATACACGAAGCTTACAGAACACCAAATAAACTGGATCCAAATAAAACGTCTTCTTGCCACACAATAATCAAAACACTAAACATACAGAGTAAAGGGAGAACATTAAGAGCTGCAAAGAAAAAAGGCAAGTAACATCAGACCTATCAGAATTACACCTGACTTCACTGGAGACAATGAAAGCCAGAAGGTTGTGGTCAAGCATTATGCAGACATAAAGAGACCATAGATGTCAGCCCAGACTACTATACCGACCAAAACTTTCAATCACCATAGAAGGACAAAACAAGATATTCCATGACAAAACTAAATTTCACAAATACCTAGACACCAACCCAGCACTACCCAAAATACTAGAAGAAAACACAAACCCAAGGAAGCTGGCTATACCAACAAAAACACAGACAATTGATGATCTCATAGCAGCAAAACCCAAAGAAGGGAAAAACATACAAAATAACATCACCAACAATGAAAATAAATTAACAGGAGATAGCAATCACTGGTCAGTAATATCCCTTAATGTAAATGGACTCAACTCACCTATAAAAAGTCAAAGGCTAACAGATTGGATACAAAAACAGAATCCATCCTTCTTCTGCATTCAAGAAACACATCTCAACCTCAAAGACAGACATTGTCTCAGAGTAAAGGGTTGAGAAAAATATACCAATCAAATGGACCTAAGGAACAAGCAGGTGTAGATATCCTAATATCTAACAAAATAGACCTAAACTAAAATCGGTCAAAAGAGACAAAGAAGGTCACATCATATTAGTCACAGGAAAAATTCATCCAGAGGAAATCTCAATACTGAAAAACTATGCCCAAATACAAGGGCACCCTCACATGCAAAATAAACACTTCTAAAGCTTAAATCATACATTAAACTTCCCACACTAATAGTGGGAGACTTCAACACTTCCCCCTCACCACTGGACAGGTGGTGAGACAAAAAATGAACAGAGAAATAAGAGAACTAACAGATGTTATGACTCAAATGACTTAACAGACATCTATAGAATATTCCATCCAAACATACAAATATATGCCTTACTCAGCACCTCATGGAACCTTCTCAAATACTGACCAAATACTCAGTAACAAAACAAACCTCAACAAATATTAAAAAATGGAATAACCCAATGTAATTTATCAGATCATCATGGTTTAAAACTAGAAGTCAACAACAATACTAGTTCTAGAAAACCCACAAACACATGGAAATTAAACAATGCTCACCTGACTCATCAGTTGGTCAAGGAAGAAACAAAGGGAGAAATTAAAGACTTCCTAAAATTCAATGAAATAACCACACAACATACCCAAATTTATGGGACACAATGAAAGCAGTGTTAAGAGGAAAGTTCATAGCCCTAAATGCCTACATAAAGAAGCTGGAAAAATCCCACACAAGTGAATTAACAGATCATTTTAAAACTTTAGAACAAAAAGAAGCAAACTCATCTAAGAGAACTAGACAGAAGGAAATAATCAAATTGAGAGCTGAAATCAAGAAAATAGAAACAAAGAAAACAATATAAAAAATCAATGAGACAGAGTTGGTTCTTAAGAAAATCAACAAAATAAATGAAACTTTATCCAAGCTAATCAAAAGGCAGAGAAGAATATCTAAATTAACAAAATCAGAAATGGAAAGGGGGGCATAACAATAGACATGGAGGAAATACAGAGAATCATCAGGTCATATTTCCAAAACCTGTACTCCACAAAATTGGAAAACATAAAGGAAATGGAAACTTTCTGGATAAATCTTATTTACCAAAATTAAAGACCAGATATGCAAATTAAGGAGACATATAGCTGCTGAAAAAAATAGAAAAAGTCATCAAAATTCTCACAACCAAAAAAAGCCCAGGACCAGAAGGTTTCAGCTCAGAATTCTACAAGACTTTCAAAGAAGACCTAATAACAATATTTGTCAAATTATTCTACATAATAGAAACAGAAGGAACAATTCCAAACTCTTTTTATGATGCTACAATTACCCTGATAACCAAACCAAAAAAGACATTACTAAGAAGGAGAATTACAGACCAATCTCACCCATGAACATTGATGCAAAAGTACTAAATAAAACACTTGCAAATTGAATTCAAGAAAACATAAGAACCATCATCGATTATGATCAAGTCAACTTCATCCCAGAGATACAGGGATGGTTCAACATACAAAAATCTTTCAGTGTAATCCACCATATAAACAAAATGAAAAACAAAAACCACATGATCATCTCATTAGATGCCAAAAAAGTTTTCTACAAAATACAACATCCCTTCTTGAAAAAGGCCTTGGAGAGAGCAGGGATACAAGGACTATACCTAAACATAATAAGGGCAATATACACAAACTAAATGAAGAGAAACTCCCAGCAATCCCACTGAAATCAGGAACAAGACAAGGTTGTCCACTCTCTCCATATCCATTTAATATAGTTCTTGAGGTTCTAGTTAGAGCAATAAGACAACGGAAGGAGAACAAGAGGATACAAATTGGAAAAGAAAAAGTCAAACTCTCACTATATGCTGATGATATCATAGTTTACAAAAGTAATCTCAAAAATTCTACCAAAGAACTTCTGCAGCACATAAACACTTTCAGTAATGTAGCAGGATACAAGATTAACTAAAAAAAAATCAGTAGCTCTCCTGTACACAGATGATAAAAGGGCTGGGGAAGAAATCAGAGAAACATCACCCTTCAAAATAGCCACAAATAGCATAAAATATCTCAGAGTATCTCTAAACAAGCAAGTGGAAGACCTGTATGACAAGAACATTATATCTTTGAAGAAATAATTTGAAGAAGACACAAGAAAGTGGAAAGATCTCCCATGCTCTTGGAAAGGCAGAATTAACATAGTAAAAATGGCAATCTTAACAAAAGCACTCTACAGATTGAACACAATGCCCATCAAAATCCCAGGAAAATTCTACACAGACCTCGAAAGAACAGTACTCAACTTCATATAGAAAAGCAAAAAAAAAAAAAAAAAAAAAAGGGATAGCAAAAACAATCCTGTACAATAAAATACTTCTGGAGACATCACAATCCCTGACTTCGAACTCTACAATAGAGCTACAGTACTGAAAACAGCCTGGTATTGGCATAAAAACAGACAGGAGGACCAATGGAACTGAATAAAAGACCCAGATATTAATCCACACACCTTCAAACACCAAATTTTTGACAAAGAAGCAAAAAATATCAACTGGAAAAAGAAAGCATATGTAATAACTGTATATCAACCTTTAGAAGAATGAAAATAGACCCATATCTATCACCATGCACAAAACTCATGTCCAAATGGATCAAAGACCTCAACATAAAGCCAGCCACATTGAACCTTAGATAAGAGAAAGTGGGACATACACTTGAATGCATTGGCACAGAAGACAACTTCCTAAATATAACCCAAGCAGCACAGACACTGAGAAAAACAATTAATAAATGGGACCTCCTGAAACTGAAAAGCTTCTGCAAAGCAAAGGATACAGTCAGCAAGACAAAATGACAGCCTGCAGAATGGGAAAAGATTTTCACCAACCCCACATCAGACAGAGGTCTAATTTCCAAAATATACAAAGAACTCAAGAAATTAATCATCAAAAGAACAAATAATCCAATAAAAAATGGAGTACAGACCTAAACAGAGAACCCTCAACAGAGGAATCTAAAATGGCTGAAAGACACTTAAGGAAAAATGTTCAACAGTCTTAGTCATCAGAGAAATGCAAATCAAAACAACTCTGAGATTCCATCTTAAACCTGTAAGAATGGCCAAGATCAAAAACTCTGATGACAACTTATGCTGGAGGGATTGTGGGGAAAGGGGAACACTTCTGCATTGCTGGTAGGAATACAAACTAGTACAGCCCCTCTGGATGTCAGTGTGGCGATTTCTCAGAAAATTAGGAAACAACGTTCCTCAAGACCCAGTTATAGCACTTTTGGGTATATATTCAAAAGATACACAATGGTGCCACAAGGACATGTGCTCAAATATGTTCATCACAGCTTTGTTTGTCATAGCCAGAACCTGGAAACAACCTAAATGCCCCTCGACTGAAGAATTAATAAGGAAAATGTGGTACATTTACATGATGGAGTACTGCACAACAGAAAAAAATAACGAAAGCTTGAATTTTGCAGAAAAATATAACGACAGCTAGAAAACATTATTTTGAGTGAGGTAACCCAGACACAGAAAGACAATTATCACAATTCATCACATGTACTTACTCATACGTGGTTTTTAAACATAAAGCAAAGAAAGCCAGCCTACAAACCACAATCACAGAGAACATAGACAACAATGAGGACACTAAGAGAGACTCACATGGATCTAATCTACATGGGATGTAGAAAAAGAGAAGATCTACTGAATAAATTGGGAGCATGAAGACCTTGGGGGAGGTTTGAAGTGGGGAGGGGAAAGGTAGGGAGAAAAATGTAGAGCTCAATAAAAATTAATAAAACAATGAAATCAAATGTTGCATTTGTCATAGCCTGGTATATTTTATTTAATATGATTATTTCTTTATTCATCCATTTTCCACCAAATGATTTAATTATTTTGACAGAATAAAACATAAGTACATATATTCTATATTTTGGGTTTTGTTAATTTATTTATTTATTCATTTTACAACCCAGCTACAGTTTCCCCTTCCTATTTTCCTCCCATTCCCTCCCTCCTCTCTCCTCTCATTCTAGCTCCAGTCCACTCCTCCTCCATTTCTGTTCAGGAAAGGGCAAGTCTTCCATGGATAGCAACAAAACATGGCATATCAAGATGCATTAAGATGCATTAAGATGACTAAGGGAGAAGTAGGGTCCCAATGCCAGTAAAACAGTTTTATTCCATATTTTTATTATTCATTCATTTATTGTGAATAAAATATTTTTTTATCAATTTCTTTCTTTTCATTATTGGTATTTGGAAAGATCGTGATATCTTTAATATTTATATTGTATACTAATAGTGTGATGAAAATGTTTGTCAATTATAACAGTTTTATCATGGAAGCTTTAGAGTATCTAGTGTATAGGATCACATCATCCTCAGATGGTGATACTTGGATTTTTTTCCTTCCTTATTTGTTCACTTTTATTTATTTCTGATTCCTAGTTAATCTACCTAAGACCTTAAGGACTGTATGATTAAGAGGTCAGAAAATGGACTTCCTTGTCACAACCCTGATTTTAAAGTAAGTACTATTAATTTTTCCTCATTGATATAGTGTTGGATATGTTTGTCAGAGGTGCCCTGTAGTATGTTGTGATGTGTTCCAACCTTTCAAACCTATCTAGTGTACAAGCTTTGTTGTTCTATCTTGGCATTCATTCACTCTTTTAGGTTCCCACTGAATATTTAATATTAATATCAAGGTTTATTTTGGGGTTAATCCCATTAACCCTCTCAAGATCCAGAAAGATTCACTATGACAAGCAAAAACTAGATAATTGGATCTGAGGGTAAACAGAATAAATCAACTCCTGTATGTTACCACTACATGCTCTTTATTCCTTCGTGCAAAGAATCAGGGAGAAGAACAAGGGGTGTCTCCATGAGGTTTCTAGATTTTACAAACATAGTTGAAAAATTCCATAGACCAAGACGATAATATGCATATTAAGGTCATGAAAAGGGCAGGTAGAACCTGACAAAACAGCACTCTGGAACAGGTGACACCACCTAGGAAACAGCCAGCATCCAAGGGGAAATATCTGACATTACAAACCATTAGATAAAGTTACTAAAGATCCCTGAACCTGGACATCACCCACACCCAGACCTGCCTGTCTGCTAAGGGCGGGGCATACTGCCTCTCTGCTCAGTGCCTATCTTTTATAAAAATTTCTATATGGTAGCCCGGTGGTGGTGGCGCACGTCTTTAATCCCAGCACTCGGGAGGCAGAGGCAGGCGGATCTCTGTGAGTTCGAGACCAGCCTGGTCTACAAGAGCTAGTTCCAGGACAGGCTCTAAAAAAGCCACAGAGAAACCCTGTCTCGAAAAACCAAAAAAAAAAAAAAATTCTATATGGTCTGTTAGCAAGTAATTTTGTGGAATTGAATCTCTGTAAATTTGACTGTTAGAGTGAAGAGCAAATGTTTTGGCTTTAAGGTCTCATAGTGTGGGAGAATGGAAAGGTCATTGCATTGGCCCTGCAGGAGAAGTTACACAGCTCTGTGTTTTGGGAATGAATCCCATTTTTAAGGGAGAATCACTATGATTTCACAAGATTTAACAGAATTGACAGCGATTTATCCAAAAGTCAAGTCTTCTCACAGGCTCTGCAAAACGGGGTTTTCCATAATTTGTATACTTGTGGGTCTTCCTTTATTAATCTGTGAGCAGTATATTTACTGTACAATACTATAGCTTCTGATATATTAATTGATTAATTTGTTTTTACACTCTGTCCATAGTTTTTTTCTCCCTCTTCTTCCAGTCTCTCCCCCACCTCTAGCTTTGTTGTAGCCAGCAAAGCTAGAAGAATAAAGCCATCTAGGGTCTACGCTTTGATGTCAGACATGGAGCTGTGTAATTTGCAGTGTGTTGCTGCTGTATTTTGGTCTTGCATTGGTCCACTATGCTCCCACTATGCCCCATTCCCTCCTTTATGGAATGGTAATTATATTCTTTGCCCTAAGAAGTTAGAAGCACTCAATTTGCTTTTTGATTTTAAACAGAGTTACAATTCAGAAATCATCTTTTCTCTCAGAAGAATCTTTTGAACTTGGATTTTTTGAACAGTGTTGAGAATTAAAGATAATGAGACCATTTGAAGTTAGATGAAATGCATTTTGCATTATACATTTATTGGAGGCTAGAAGTAGAATACAGTGGTTTGAATGAAAATGATACCCATGGGCTCATATTGGAATATTTGTTCCACAGTGGTGGAAATTCTTGAGAAGGATTGGTAGTTGTTGACTTGTTGAAGATTTGTCATTAGGTATGACCTTTGAGGTTTCAAAAGACCCCAGCCATTCCCTACTCCTCTCTCTATTTTTGTGATTTTGTCTTAAGACAAGAGCTCTCATTGACTGTTCCAGTACCATGTCTTCCTGACTACTATCATCCTCCCAACCATGACGGTGATAGACTCTAACCATATGTCATCACAAGCCTCAAATTAGACATTTTTTCTAAGTTGCCTTGACCATTGTGTTTTATCACATCAATAGAAAAGATTATAACACAATATCCTGGGGCAAGAGGAAATGTTAGAAGCAAGTGACAAAGCATAAAACAGAAATTCATTTATAATGATGAGAGACCAACACAATATTACATAATTTGATTTGTATTTAGGAAGATATAAATTACAACAGTCAACATAGTTTTCATAGAAACAAATACAGAAATGTTAATCAGCATAAGGAAATTACTTTTTTGTCAAATAAAAAGTTGGTTATCACCTCTTAATGTATTCAAATTTCACCATTAGTGGTTCTGGCTTCAGTCAATGCAGAATGAAATACCTGAATCTGGCCTATTATATTGAACCTCTTAATGGCAGCTAGACATATAAATTATGCACAGTAAACAGAAAATGACAGGACAAAGATTTTAAGTAAACATAAATTAGACAATTAAAAAGAAAGCATAGGAGTCTTCAATAATAAGTCTCCTAAGAAGACTTACACTTTGGGTCACATGGATTAGATGTCTTATATTTGGACACAGACTAAATAAGTATCTGTTCTTCACAGAGCCATGGCAACAACAAAGCGCGATCATTCCAGAAGCAGAAAGCAGCTAGATCTCCAGGAGAAGCTGACCAACATGGGGTTGTCTGTTGACTACTGGCTGCCTAAGCTTCAGGAAGACCTGGGTGTGACTAGTGCCCTGGACTTACAACACTTAGGAGAAAGAGACCTCCAGAAGCTGAAGTCCCAGATACAACACACATGGGAGGAAAAGGCTCTGAAGAAGCTGCTTGAAATCTCACAGCCAAACGGTGTTGCAGAGTTCCAGGAGATTCCAGGGGAGATGATAGATAGCAGACAGCAGCAGGCAGGACAGGCACTGCAGGAACTGAGGGCCTTGCAGTCAGAAAGGAGGCATAGAAAAGAAGAAAAAGTTAAGAGGAAAGAAGCAGAGCTGAGACAAACAATGGAGATCCCTGAAGAATGCTGGATGGATGAGGCAAAAGAACAGTCACAGTGCCACACCCATGAAAATAAAGAGACTTGTAACCAGCAACATAATGAAAACAACAAAGAGGAAATGATAGAAAAAGGACCTTTCTTAGACTTACTACAACGCCTAGGCCTAGAACATCACTACCCAAAAAAGATGAGCAGAGCTGACTTCCATCTGATATGCAAGACTTCTGTACACAAGTCCCAACCAGCATCTGAACAGGAACTTCCCTTCTATTTCCTACAAAAGCTACTGATGCTAGATTGTGGGTTCAGAAATCTGGTCCTCAAAAAGGTAGAAAATGAAAAAAGCTATAATTCTTTAGATCCCTGCTATGAGGAAATTGAAACTTTTGATCCATTCGAAGAGTTGTCTGATGACAGAGATGAACCTACTGATCCTCTGGACACAGACTCCCAGCCATGCATTCACCCAATGGACATCCAGATGGCCATTTTTCACTGTGCAGATGATCTTGCCAGGCAATACATTTTGTCCAAACTTTCCATTTGTCAGTTTGCACTCCCGCTTGTGGTGCCAAATCCCAACACCTATCAGATGGAATTCTTTCTCTGGTCTCTCAGACAAATCAGGAAAAGTTGGCAAGAGTCAAGTAAATCACCACAGGACAAGAGCTACAGTCACAGGAATCAGCAGATGTGCTGTGTTTCTACCCCCATAGTGTCCTTCATTAGAGTGGGAAATGACTTCTCTGCTTCCAAATCTCAGATCATGAACTGTCTCCTTCATAAACGTAAACACGATGTGTTTTTTCACAGGTTCTGCAGACAAAGCACCAAATATTGTGTCCTGATGGAGGGTGTGGTGGAGATCTCCTGGTTCTGCCCTGGGAGTCAAGGTGAGGACACATTTGATAAGTGTGTGGCCTTCACCAATCTTCATGGAGATGCCAAGGACCATAGGCAACAACTCAGCTTTCTGCAGGATATCTCTTCTGTCATTGTGGTCCTCATGTCATCTTCTGATGACAATAAAGAAAACCAGAATATTGTCAGACACTTGAGTGAGTCTTCAATACCTCTATTGTGTTTGTTGGATGATAAAAAAATTGTCTCAGTCAATAATTCTGGTATAAGAGTAAGAATTGGCATCAGAGATAGAACTGAAGCAGAATTAATAGAAGAACTCACAAATGCCATAAAACATTTACTAAAATGCTCTGAAACTTTTTTGAGCTTAGAAGATTGTTCACAGATGGCTCGAAAACAAGGATTCCTGGTTGATGAAGACCAGAAAGACTGTAGGAAAGCTAAAGAAAAGGCTGAGATTATAATGGCCCTACTAGCCAAACATAAATTATCAAAGATAAAAGAAAACTTACTACCACTTCAGGGAAAACTCTGGCATATTTGGTGTAAGAAGGACAAAGAACTCTATCATCTGACAGAAAAAGGAAATCGGAGTATTGAACAACATAAAAGTGATATTGACACAGAGAAACAAAAAATCCGCCATCAACAATTAGAAAAAGCCTTTCCTCTCAATGATGTAATGTGCTCTTTCCTTAACATCCTTCAAGAAAATGAAGAAACTCCTTCCAAAGAGTATATCTTGACCTGGTTGAGTCTGCTTTTACAGAACTTTACTAAAGGACAATTAGACAAATTACAGGAGAGACAATGCTCTTTGTGGTCATTGGAACAAACAGAAGAACATAAAAAATGTGAAAGCAACTTCTTGATTGACCAGCAGAAGCAGATAGAAGCCATCGCTACTGAGATTCTTAACTGCACATTAGGTGTTGAGCACCTTCTCCGAGAAGTTGCCCAGATCTATGAAGCTCTGGGAGACACTTCCTCCCCCAGAGACAGCATTTTTCTCTGCCTCCCCCAAATTGCTGCAGACCTGATGGTAGCTGGTCTTCCCACTGAGTTGATGGATGGGGATGCTTCTTATGTGCCTGTAAAGTGGGTGGCAGCTGTTTTAGACAAGCTCTCAGAGACACTTGGAGACAAAAGGTTGTTTGTTATCTCTATCCTGGGACTGCAGAGCTCAGGGAAATCCAACCTACTAAATGCCCTGTTTGGGCTGCAGTTCACAGCTAGTGCAGGCAGGTGCACCAAGGGGGCCTACATGCAGCTCCTGAAGGTAGAAGAGACATTCACAGAGGAACTTGGCTTTGATTGTCTGCTCGTTGTAGACACAGAAGGACTTCGGGCTCCAGAACTCAAAAACAAATCCCAGAATTGGGACAATGAGTTGGCAACATTTGTTACTTGTCTTGGAAACATGACTCTAATCAATATTTTTGGGGAGAACCCAGCAGAGATGCAGGATGTCCTACAAATAGTTGTCCTGGCCTTTCTGAGAATGAAACAAGTGAAAATCTCCCCAAGTTGCATCTTTGTCCATCAGAATGTGGGAGAAGTTACAGCTAAAGACCAAACTATGGAAGGACGAAGGAGACTGGAGCAGAGACTGGATGAAATGACAGCATTAGCTGCTGAGGTGGAAGAGTGCTCACACATAACCTGCTTCAGTGATGTAATTAAATTTGATGTTAAGAATCATGTCTACTACTTTGCTCACCTCTGGGATGGCAATCCCCCAATGGCCTCTCCCAATCCTTATTACAGCTACAATGTCCAGGAATTGAAGAGTGTGATTCTTCAGACTGCCCAGCAGGAATCCAGGGGAAGGATCATGAAAATCTCAGATGTAAAATTCCGAGTTCAAGATTTGTGGAAAGCCCTGGTCAGTGAGAATTTCATTTTCAATTTCAGAAACACTAAGGAAGTCATAGCCATGAGTAAACTTGAAACTATATATAATCACTGGACCTGGGAATTGAGGAGCCATGTGCTGGAATTACAAAACCAGTTGAACAATCAGATTCAGAATTCAAAAATAAAGACAATCACAACCAATACACTAGAGGGTCCACTTCACAGAAAATATGAAACCATCAAGAAAGAATTTGACAAGTATTTTGAAGAAGACCCAGATAGTGAAACATTGGTCCAATGGAAAGCTTATTTTGAACAGAAGCTACAAATGCTTAACGAATTACTTATTTCAGACACCAGAAAGAAAGGCAATGAGCTTCTCAGTCTTAAACAAAGCCAAGAAATACTAGATAACCAAGTATCACAATATGAAAATGAATTGTTAGAGAGGAGCCGAGAGTTGGCTTTAAGTGTGAAGGGTAAAGAATTCAGTGATGAAGAGTTGCATGAGAAATTTGATCAACTTTGGACAAATTGGATCTCCAATGTGACTCCAAACGTTCCTCTTGTATCAGATCCTAACATTGATTTGGATTCTGAAAATATCCTTTTGGAGCATTTCAAGAAAGAGAAAAATATTATAGAAAAACTAAAAAGGGACTCTGGAGAGATGTTTGAAATAAACTATGACAAACATATCCAAATGAAAAAACAACATGGTTTAAGCCCCACGAATTTAGAGACCTTTCATAAAGAATCCATTAAAAACGTTACTCATAATATTGATTTAAGATTTAATGAAACAATTAACAACATTTGGAAGCAACAGTGTGGTTACAGTGAGAATGATTTTCATGAAATCTTGAGGATAGTAGAAAATGAAATGAAATCTGTGCTCCCTGAAGAAGAATATATATTTACCAGAGACTATGCCATCGACTTATCCTTGTGCTTATTCCAGAAAGCATCAAAGATTTTCAAAGAAATGCATGAGGCATTCAAGATTGCAAATGATCCTGTGAACTATATGAATAGAAAGAAAGATGATTTCTTCATGAGTTTTAAGATGCACTGCCAAGGTACCACCTCCATCACATCCTTTGTTGACTTTCTTTGGCTTAAGCTTACTCCTGCTATTTCTGCCACTGTATGGAGGGAAATGGTTCATAAAGTAACTGGGGATATGCAATCCACCTGCCCTGCATTCAATGGAAACAGGGCTAACCTGGAGAAACACATTCTCATTTCTCTAGCAGAAGAAGAAAATTTTGAGAAGTATTGGAAATACGTTCATCATTCAGAACCATTTTTTAGAGAATACATTACAGAGCACATTGTAAGGTACTGCTCAGAAAAAGAAGCTGAAAAAATAAAGACTTTTTCAAAAATAAGTTTAGAGGGCATCAAGAATGCCATCCTCTCTGCCGTTCAAAATGCCACAGAAGTAACTAAAGATGAAAGCAGCACTGCATCTCGCTGGTTGGATTTGTTCTGTGATCATCTAGGGAGCCACCTGATCTTTCCACGAAGAGACCTGATAAGCATAGAGCACCTGGAGATAAAGGACACTGAGTTTCTCAAAGAAGCCATGAGTGCAGCTTTGGATCCTGCACTGAGGAAAGTCGAAGAGGACTGCTCAAGTAAGCCCATAGATGAAATGGTTCCTGACATTGAGAAAATTCTCTCTCACCAGCTCTGTGGCTGCTGGAAACAGTGTCCTTTTTGTAAAGCAATTTGTACCAACACCATTCCTGAACATGATGGAGACCACAGTGTGTCACTCCACCGTCCTCAGGCTGTACGTGGAGCTAAATGGAACAACACAGAGGACTTTGTCACTGAATTCTGTACTAGTTTAGTAGTAAGTGATTATCCTTTTTTTGTAAATGACATGAAATTCTCATACAAAAAATATCGAGAAGCAGGAGATAACTATGCCAGGTGGAGCATCACTCCAGACTCATCTACCCAGTCATACTGGAAATGGTTTGTCTGTTGCTTTAAAACAGAGCTAGAAAACAAATATGGCAAAAGGTTTATAAATAGAGGAACAATACCAGTTTCGTGGTTTGAAATCACAAAGCAGGAAGTACTCAACGATTTGAAATATCATATATAGAACAAAAGTAATTCCACATAAATTTCAAATTAACCAAGGATCCTTAATATCAATTTAGGAGCTTCATTCAAGATTCTATCTTATAAATGAGAAAAAGTAACCACTAATAAGTTACTATTTCCATTTTAGAAGTTTTTCTACTAAGGAGATTTTTGCACATTGTCTTTATTATTCCTGCTTGACATATAATGTGAATATATGATATAAACAATATCCTTTCAATAGTCTATTTCATAGTTTATTATTCTGACTATTTCCTTAAACTTATAGTACACTCATGGGAAGTTACATCATAAGACAAATGTTCTAGCCTTTAGGCTGCTGCAGATCTGTAGATCTGCTGATGGGAAATTCAACCAAAATACGTTTCTGAGAAAAACTACATTTTGCATTAAAATCCTTTAAATGAATTTTCCCCATCTCTAATAATAAGAAAACATTGCTGACTTCAATGTAACAATTGTCCTTGAGAATTGAGGATCCCAAAGCAGAGCAATTTAAGAAGCTTCTGTTCTGCAAAATAGTAAAGCAGGTTTGATCAGGACAAAGCCATGATGTCAGTGATCATTAACAAGCCAATAAAGGAAAGATAAACAAGGACTATTTTTCTGACCATAGTTGTACTTTTTTTATACTTCCTGTCTTGGTACTTTTTCTGTTCATTTTACAAAAGAAATAACAAGTCAAAAATATCTGTATTTAAAACACAGTGTTGCCCAACTACAAACCCCAAACCTACCTCAGTTACCTGCCTGCAAGATAAACTTGTTCAATACTGGCACAAATATTATGGCCTTAACTGAACACTTTCTGATTTGATTTATGGACCACCCCATAAGATGGAACCTATATGTAGACTGCTTAAGTAGTCAAGAACCTCAGATTAGACAGGTCTCATACCTAGGGGAAACTATTATTCTGATAAAGTAAAAAAGCAATAAAATTACTTCTATAATGATAAATCAATCCATTGATCAACACACATCAGAGAAGCTTCTTCTTATAGTCGATGGGAATTAACACAGAAACCCACTGTGGACAACATGCAGAGAGTGAGAGACTTTGGAGCACTCTCTCCTAAATGGGATGTCTTTATCCTCATGGCTCAGGTAGCTATACAGTAGAGGCGGCTGAAAGTTTGGAAGATGATGGAGGAGTGTCTATGTGTTACTTTCATTATTAATAAAGATACTGCCTTGGCCCTTTAAGAGAACAGAAAATTAGGTAGACGGAGTAGACAGAACAGAATGCTGGGTAGCAGGCAGTGGGGAGACACTTCAGGCAATCACCATAGTGGGTCGCCATGCTTCTCCTCTCTGAGATGGATGCAGGTTAAGACCTCTCCTGGTAAGCCACCCCTCGTGGTGCTATATAAATTACTATATATGGGTTAAAGCAAGATATGAGAATCAACCAATAAGAAGCTACAGATAATGGGCCAGAGGCCAGGCAGTATTTAAATGAATACAGTTTCTGTGTAATTATTTTGGGTAAAGCTAGCCGGGTGGAGGGACACAGCCCGCCATTCCTTGTATAGGAAGAGTTAGAGGTATTAGAGGTACTGTACAACTTCAAGAAAACAGTATTGAGCAAACATAACTGGACTGATATACATAGAACTCATGGAGACTGTGGCAACGCACACAAGGTCTTAATAGATTCAAGCCAGGTACTGTTGCAGCACCGAAAGGGAGAAGTGAACACAGGGTCCCACCCTTAAATAAGAAGTTGTCTGCAATTGATACACACTGAAAAGGAAAATCTGTTTCAACAAATGGAATCCTATGTGTGTATTATCTACACAGCAGGACATGGCCCATGCACAGGAGTATTTGGCTAACAGAAAACAAACTCAGTGGCATTTTTCTGGAATTTTTGCCTAATTTGGCTATCTTTGGGGATTTTCTTTTTGTCTTGCCAAAATTTTTTGTTGATGATGCTATTTTTTCTATTTTGTTAACTTTAATTTCATTTTTTGTGGATTTTTTGTTTTGCTTGGGTGAAGGGTATTATTGTAGTTTATTTCCTTTTATAATTTTAGTTTTTACGTAAAGATATTTTTCATAATACATTCCAACACCAGTTCCCTCTCCCTCCCCTTCTCCAGTCTCCCCACGTTTCCCCATCCCAACCCCATCTACTCCTCAGAGAGGGTAAGGATTCCCTTGGCGAGTTACCAAAGTCTGGGATACCAAGTTGAGGCAGGACCAAGCCCCTGAATTAGGCTGGGCAAGGTATCCAACCACAGATAATGAATGAACATGGACAGTTCATGAACCCAGGATAAGTCCTGGGTCTACTGCCATTCCTCCCTCCCCAAACAGATCAAGTCACACAATCGTCACCCTCACTTAGAGTGTGTAGTTTGGTTCCATGAATGTTCCCCATGTGTCAGTCCAGACCAGAGTCTGTGAGCTGCCACTAGCTCAAGTTGGCTGTCTCTGTGGTTTTCCCCATTATGATATTGATCCCACCTTGCTCATATGATCCCTCCTCCCTCTCTTCACCTGACTTTAAAAGCTCAGTCCAGTGCTTGACTGTGGATCACTGCATCTGCTTCCATCAGTTACTGGATGTAGGTGCTATGGCGGGAATTAGGGTGGTCACCAATCTGATATCAGCAGATGGCCAGTTCAAGCACCCTCTCCACTATTGCTAAAAGTCTTAAGTACTTTGTTTCAAATATTTTTGTTTTTGTTTGTTGGTTTGTTTGAGAAAAAGAGGAAAAATAGTCATGTTGTTTGTGATGGGAGATGCAAAGGTCTTAGAATGAATTGGAAATGAGTGAAAAATAGGATCAGAATATAGAAATTAAATTTTTTCAATAAAATTAAAATAATACAACAAAATAAAAGCCTGGTGGTGTATCTTAAGTCTGAGTAGTAATTATTTCTGAAATTACATTATGGTGATTATGTAAAATATGGCTATAATGCTTAATACAGGTTGTCAGTTTGACAGGATCTAGAGTCACCTAGGAGTCAAGACTACAGGAACATACCAGTAAGTTTTTTTTTCAGATTATATTAGTCTATGCCTTGAGAGATAATACAGATTAGACTCCTGGAGGTGGAAGGAACTTCCTGAACTGGTAAGCCCCATTTCCTGGGATGAAGGAAAAGGAGGAAGTGACCTGAGCACAGGGCATTCACTGATCTCCATTTACTGACTGATGATATAATGAGATCACTTGGATTAAGCTCATGCAGCTGTAATTTCCCCACTCTGAAGTCAAACCATGAGCTGGAACTCTTCTTCCTTCAATTCACTTTGTCAGGTATTTTAGTCAGCAATGTATATTGTTACCTAATTATATCGGGTAATTTCAATTAATGAGATAAAATACTACCACCCAAAACAACTTGCAAAATATATAAAAAAGTTTGACCAAGGTTCCAGAAGTCTAAGCATCCATTATAGTGCAGAAGAAGAGTAATAAAAGCAGGAATGAGAAGCTGAGAGATCTCATCTCAGCTGCACACAGGAAACAGAGTGTGGACTCTAAGTCAATGGGGCCACAAACTTTCAAGCCAGAGTCTTATTTTATACTTCCTACAGCCAAGATCCAAGGTCTAAGAGGAAATGATGTATGTTCTAGAATTCTCACATCTTCCCAAAACAGTGGCAGCAACATGTGACCAAGTGTTAAAATCTATACACTTTGGGCCATTTCTCATTCAATTCACAATATTTCACTCCTGATCCTCTTAGGTTTATGGTCATACCATAATGAAAAAGGCAGTGAGTCCAACATCAAAAGTCCCCTAAGTGTTTAATGTGTCAATATTAATCAAAACTCTGAAATCCAAAGTCAATTCTCAGGCATAAAGATAAATCTTCACTGAGACCACCTGAACAATAACTAAAAGTAAACAGAGATTTTAGAAAGAATTACATCTTCCCCCAAACAGTAGAAAATATACCTTCCCATTTTGAAATATGGGGAAGGACATATACTAAGGAAAGAGTAAAACAATGTGAGACAGAAATCAACCAAGGAAAATACCAAATCCAGGATCCAGCTCTATGTCTGGCATATGATGCTTTAGTCTCCAAGGACTTTGATGACTCCAACTCTCCAGGTTTGCTCCCTGCAACATAGAATTCTTACTAATGTTTATTCTAATATCTGTACTCCCCTTGGAAAATATCTCATGTCTCAGATATACCAACACCTTGGGGACTTGGGTATTTCTATTTTTCTCTTTATGAGGAAGCTTTACATTGGTTCCCATATTGGCTGTAATAGTTTGCACTCCAACCCACATTGAAGAAGTGATCCCCAAATACAAGGATTTCTTGTAGTTTATATTCTTGACTTTGGAATTTCTGACTGTTTTACAAGGAAATCCAAAGTAGTTTTACTTTGCATTTCACTGAGAGTTAAGGACATTGAACATTGTAGACTATATATTATTATTTGAGTTTAGTCCTATACCCTATTTTGTAATGGGGTTGATTTCTTGGTCTTCAGTTTTTTTGGTGTTTTATGTATTCCAGACAATAACCCTGTAATATGCAAAGCTGGTGAAGTTTTTGTTTCATTCTTTCTCTTTACCATCATGATCATATTCTTTGCTCTTTAGTCTCATGAGGTCCAATTAGTCTATTGTGGTCTTAATGTCTGTGATACCAGAGTCCTTGTTCAGAAATTCTTCCCTTATGCATGTGAATTGAAGTGAATTTTCTGGTTTTTCATCTATTGGATATGGACTATTAGGTAGTGCTAGTGAAATATTGTCCACATGGCACAAACTAGGGTTTTATGGGAGAGGGGAATATCAATTTGGGAATTGTCTCTATCAGATTAGCTCATTTGTCAATTTTTCAGATTACTTCCTGAATTAATCCCAGTCTTTTTCAAAAGTTTCTTTCTTTAGACTTTAGCTACATACTTTTACATAGATACAAGTATACATTATAGGTCAGATCTGCATATAAGAGAGGTAACATTACTTTTTCCTTTCTGAACTTATGTAGCTTCACTTAAATTTATCTTTTCTATGTCCACTGAACTCTGATTCTGGAATATCCAGGTGGGTTAGCCTGAGGACTTGGTCATAGAGAGGAGACAGGTCAGCCATGGTCAGGAGCATTCACATATGATTACTGCACTGAGGAGTGCTCAGATAGTACTTAAAGGTTTTCTGAGAAAAAAATCAGTTTCTGTTTCTCAGGGGAAAAAAACAAGTCTTTTAGCACAGCCAAACCCTGCTGAGAGTTGAACAATCTCCCTAAAATATTGCTATCAGCACTACCATTTTGGAAGCCCTGTCTTGAAGCCCTAATATCTCTATACCTTCATCACAGTGCTAAAGCTGGATGAGATTTGGATCATTTTAAACCCCTTTAAGACACTTGGAAGAACTTATTTAAGTCCAATTTATCAAACAAGTTCAGACTTTTTCAAATAGGTTTTAAATTTGGAGAGTGAAAGTAAAAGTAAAGAAGAAGAGGAAGAGGAAGGAGAAGAAGAAGAAAGAGAAGGAGGAGAAAGAAAAGGAGAGGAGTAGGAGGAAGAGGAAGAGGAGGAGCCTGGCGGTAATACAGTTTATAAAAATATTCATGACTCAAAATAAACACCTGTGTTCCCTGAGGTAAGAAAAAGCATGTCCAAATAAATTTGGGGAAAGTATGAGTCTGATACTAGCTCTAACCAGACAAAATTACAGCATATCAGGAGGAGTTACTAGCTGAAGTGCCACTGGCATATGATAGCATCTGGGAGTGGGAAATTAACTCCAGTTCAGGTCCCACTCCCACCAGTAATTAGACAACCAAAACTTGACTCAATGATGGAAAAAAAGAAGTAGAAGGAAGAGGAAGAGAAACCAGAAGAGAAGACAGCACCTCAAAGTTAGTTTAATTGGGAGTTAAGGACAGAGAGCATGACCTATGAAAAATTATTATTGATATTATGATCAAAGTGCATTATGTTAAATTATCAAGGAATTTTTAAAATTAATTTTAGAGTTGAATTTGTAGCTTGACCTGAGAGTGATTTTTTATTGTTTTGAGCTACTGCTTGTAATAATTTATATTAACAGCTAAAAGAAACCAATATACTTAAGGAACTTACTCAACTAATAGGAAAAACACTGGAGATCAAGCCAAGGTCCTCAAGAATGCTAGACTTTTGTTGCAAGTCATTCCCTTTTTCTTTTCTTTTTTGTTTTTATTTGAAAATACTACATTTTGAATTCAGGCAGATGCCCTCTGTTTAAACATAGGCCACATATTCCATCACACCAGTTAGGCCACTCACACTCAGAACATCCCCATACTCCACCTTCCAATAGAAGTTAACCTTCCCAGGCTCCATGATTACTCAGGCACATATTTCCTATTCAAACACAGACCATGCCTACCAAAAGACCAGACAGGCCACCCAACCCAAGACCTCCCCTCTCTCTGTTCCCCCAGTTCGAATCCTCAGGGTAATCTCTAGCCCTACAACAGAACACCAGGGGGAGCTTCCTCTCCAACCCACATCTGTGATTCTTGAGGAACTCATAGGCCAGTTACTTCTATATACTCCTTCACTTAGCTTCCAACAATCTCCTAAAATCCAGAGAGGAAAAAAAAAACAAGGAACAAAACACTCAAAAAAAAAAAAAACAGAAATCTGCATCTAGACCTATAATCACCCTAAACACAGATGACTAGATGCCAGAATAAAAACAAAATCAATAGCAGTCAGAGCAAAATGTCTCCACCAGAGTCCAGCAATCCTACCACAGCATGCCCTGGATATGGCAACATAGCTGTAGCATAAGAAAAAGAATTTAAAAACTAACTGTAAGTATATGATAGAGTTCTGTAAGAAGGAAATGAATAAATCTCTAATGGAAAGTTAGGAAAACACAACAAACAATTGGACAAAATGAATGAAACCCTTAAAGAATGCCAAGAAACTATAAACAAACAACTGTAGGAAAAGAATAAAATGGAAAATAGAACTGAAAATGGAAATAGAAGCGATAAAGAAAGTCCAAACTCAGGGAATTCGGGAAATGAAAAAATGAATGAACAGGAACTACTGAGGCATGCTTTGCCAACAGAATACAAGATATGAAATAGAGAATCTCTCTCAGTCATTAAAGATACAATGTAAGAAATGGATAAATTGGTCAAAGAAAATGTTAAATCTAGGAAAACACAAGTTGCTATCCATAATACTGAAGGGACCAATAGGTGAATGACCAGGCACCCGGTGGGACACCCCACTCTCTAGGATGTCCACAGTGGTGTTAAAACCCCATGTCTCTACCCCAACTGCCTCAGTTTTCTAGCCAGCCACCAAGAAAGTTTCCTTCATGTAGGCTGCCCCAATACCCACACCCGTCCACCAGACCCAGCAAGCTACAAGCTGAATCCTGGCCCCAAACTCACCTATTCTCCTGCAACCTTGGTGGAATTCTGAAACACAGCTTGCTACAATACAAAGAGGACCAAGGGCAAGTGACCAGCCATGCGTCTGGACAACCCACATTCTAGAACCCAGAGTAGGGCAAAACCCTGGGGCCCTATTTCAACTGCTGTGGCTTATCTAACCAGCAAGCAGGAGAGTTTCCTGTAGGTAGGCTGCTTCAATAATGACCCCCATCCACCAAACCCTCTCCCCCCACAAGCTACAAGCCACATCCTAGCCCAAACTCATTTCTCCTCCTGTAACCACAGTGGAACTCTAAAACACAGCTTGTTACAATATTGAAAGGACTAAGAGGTAAGTGACCAACTGCCTGGTGGGAAACCCCACTCTCTAGGACCTCCTTAGAGGGGCAAAATCTCGGGTCCCTCCCCCTACCTGCCTCAGCATATCGAGCCAGGCCACAGGCAGGAGAGTTTCCTGCTAAGAGGACCAAGAGAGAGGGTGACTGCACAGAGTGAACCAAGAGAGGAAACCAGGAGAGAAGACCAAGAGAGCAGGCTAAAAGAGACCTCAGTGGCTCCTTGAAACACAGATATTGACAGTACAGAGTAGACCAAGAACAATTCCCAAAGACACAGACAGCCACTGCAAGGATTGGACCATGGCACAAAGACACTGCCAGCATCAACCGAAGGAAGAGATGGGTAGGCACCAATGCAAGAACTCATCCAACAATCTAAAAAGCAACATGGTACACCAGAACCCAGTGCTCACACAACAGGATGATTTTGTCTTCCTAACTCAGAAGAAGCAGAAGAAAATGACCTTAAATGTAACCTTATGAAGATGATGGAGACCTTTAAAGAGGAAATAAAAAATTCCCTTAAGACAAATAGAAAAATGGAAGAAATTATAAATCTTTTAAAGAAATCTCAAGTAAAAGCAGCCAAACAGGTGAAGCAAACTGTTTAAGACTTGAAGACTGAAATAGAGGCAATAAAGAAAATACAAACAGAAGAAATTCTGGATATGGAAAATCTGGGTAAACAAACAGGAACTACAGAGGCAAGTATAACCAACAGAATATAAGAGATAAAAGAAAGAATCCCAGGTGTTGAAGATACTATAGAGGAAATTGATTCATTGTTCAAAAAAAAGCTAAGAGTTTCTTAACACAAAACATCAAGGAAATCTGGGGTACCATGAAAAGATCAAACCTAAGAATAACAGGAATAGTAGAAAAAGAAGATGAACTTCAGCTCAAAGGAACAGAAAATATATACAAAAAATTATTGAAGAAAACTTTCACAACCTAAAGAAGGACATCCTGATGAAGGTACAAGAAGCTTACAGAACACCAAATAGACTGTATCTAAAAATAGCCCCTTCACCATACCAATAATCAAATACTCAGACTCAAAGCAAGACTCAATAAATACAATACCAACCTTCATCCTATCAGACAACCAGGGATTAAAGCTGGATTTCAACAACAAAAAGAATAGAAAGCTTATAAACTCATGGAAACAGAACAACTCTTTATGAAATAAAAATGGATCAAGACAGAAAAAAGAAAGAAATTAAACTTTCTAGATTTCAATGAAAATAAATGCAGAACACACCCGAAGTTACGTGGTACAATGAAATTGGTGCTTAGAGGAAAGTTTATAGCAATAAGGGCCGATATAATGAAATTAGAAAGATCTTATAATTTCAACTTAACAGCACACCTGAGAGCTCTATAACAAAAAGAAGTAAGCATACCCAAGAAGAGTAGACAGAAAGAAATAATCAACACAGGACTTAAATCAGTAAAATAGAACAAAATAACACTTCAAAGGATCAGTGAATCAAAGACATCGTTTTTTAAGAAAAATCAATGAGATAGCCAAAGCCTTATCTAAACCAACTAAAAGGCAAAGAAATACTACACAAATAAAAAAAAACAGAAATGAAAAAATAAGACATAGTAAGAGACACCAAGACAGTCCAAAGGATCATTAGATCACCTTAACTTCCCCCTTACTCTGTGTCCTGTCCAGCATAAGCTATCATTGCTGTTTTTGAGATTAGCCATTCTTACAGGTGTAAAATGGAATCTCAGACTCGTTTTGATTTACATTTCCCTGATAGCTAAGGATGTTGGACATTTTGTTACGTGTCTTTCAGCTATTTGAAATTCTTCTACTGAGAATTCTCTGTTTAGTTATGTAACCAATTTTAATTGGATTATTTGATTTATTGATGTCTAATTACTTGCTTTCTTTATATATTTTGAAAATAAGTCCAATATCTGATGTGGGGTTGGTAAAAATCTTTTCCCATTCAGTAGGCTGCCTTTTTTCTTATTAAGTGTGTCCTTTGCTTTACAGAAGCTTCTCATTTTCAGGAGGTCCCATTTATTTATGGTTGTTCTTAGTGTCTGTGGTATGGGGTTATGTTTCTGAAGTGATCTCCTGTGCCCATGCATTGAAGTCTACTTCCCACTTTCTCTTCTGTCAGGATCAGTGTAGTCAGATTTACACTGAGGTCTTTAATCCATTTGGACTTGAGTTTTGTGCATGAAGATAGGTATGGATCTATTTGCATTCTTATACATACCGACACCCAGTTATGCAAGCACCATTTGTTGAGAATGCTTTCTTTTTTCTATTGTATAGTTTTAGCTTCTTTGTCAGAAATCAGGTGTTCATAGGTATGTGGATTAAAATCCGTTCCTTTGATTCTATTCCATTGGTCAGTGTCTCTGTTTTTATGCTAATACCAAGCTGTTTTCATTACTGTAACTCTATAATAGAATTTGATATCAACAATGGTGCTGCCTCTTAAATTCCTTTATTATACAGGATTGTATTGGCTATCCTGAGTTTTTGTTTTTCCATATGAAGGTGATTATTGTTCTTTCAAGGTCTGTAAAAAATTGTGTTGGGATTTTGATGGGGATTGCATTGAATCTAAAGATTGTTTTGAGTAGGATTGCCATTTTTATTATGTTGATCCTACCTATTCAAGAGCATGGAAGGTCTTTCAGTTTTCTGGTGTCTTCTTCCATTTCTTTCTTCAAAAATTTAAAGTTCTTGTTTAACAGGCCTTTCACTTCTTTGATTAGTGTTACCCCAAGGTATTTTATGTTACTTTCGGTTAATGTGAAGGGCAAGTTTTCTCCGATTTCTTTCTCAGTTCCTTTATTATTTGTATATAGGAGGGCTACTTATTTTTTTTGAGTTGATTTAGTATCCTACCACATTACTGAAGGTGTTTGTCCACTGAGAGTTCTTGGAGTCATTTACGTATATTATCATATTGTCTGTGAATAGCAAAACTTTGACTTCTTCCTTTCCTGTTTGTATCCCCTTTATCTTTCATTGTCCTATTGCTCTAGCTATAACTTCAAGAATTATGATGAATAGATATATATATAGAGAGAGGACAGCCTTGTTTTGTTCCTGGTTTTAGTGGTATTGCTTTGAGTTTCTGTCCATTTAATTTGATGTTGGTTGTTGGCTTGCTGTATATTGATTTTAAGATGTTTAGATATGTTTCTTGTATCCCTGATCACTCCAAGACCTTCATCATAAAAGGGTGTTGGATTTTGTCAAATGCTTTCTCATCATCTAACGAGTTGATCATATGGTTTTTATCTTTAAGTTTATTAATATGGATTACATTAATAGATTTTCATATATTGAACTATCCCTGCATGTCTGGGATGAAGCCAATTGATCAGGGTGGATAATTTTTTTATGTGTTCTTTGATTCAGTTTGCCAGTATTTTATTGAGTATTTTTGCATCAGTTTCCATAAAGGATATTGATCTGTAATTCTCATTATTGGGTGAGTTTTTATGTGGTTTTGGTATCAGAGTAACTCTAACCATATAGAAAGAATTTGGCAATATTCCTTCAGTTACTATTATGTAGAACAATCTGAGCAGTATAGGTATTAGTTTTTCTTTGAAGTTCTGAAAGAATTCTGGGCTAAAACAATTGGACCCTGAGCTTTTTGTTGGGAGGCTTTTTATGATAGCTTCTACTTACTTACAGCTTTTGGTCTACTTAAATTGTTCGCCTTCTCTTCATGTTTGATCTGTGGTACCTATCCAGAAAATTGTCCATTTCTTTTACATTTTCCAATTTTGGGGAGTACAGGTTTTTGTAGTATGACCTAATGATTCTCTGGATTTGCTCGGTATCTGTTGTTATGTCCCCCTTTTCATTTCTGATTTTGTTAATTTGGATGTTATTTCTCTGCTTTTTGATTAGTTTAGATAAGGGTTTGTCTATCTTGATGTTTTTCTCAAAGAACCAGCTTTTGTTTCATTATTGCATATTCTTTTTTTCCTTGTATATAGAGAAATATTTATATAAATAATATATATGTGCCACATAATCAACAGATAGATGGGGCTTTCTTAGCCTTAAATCAGGCTTGAGAGTGAAGGAACTCCCCTCCCCTTTGACCAATAAATTCTAGGGACACTGGCAGCTGTGGAAATGAATGATTCCAAGTACTACCCTGAAGCTATGAGGAAAGGAAACCTGTCCCTTCTTGCTTCACCCCATTCCTTATGTTCAGCAAGCATCTAGGCAATAGAAAAGCCAGTCTTGTCTCTACACTGTCCACCCCTGAACACTGTGGGGGTGGGGGGCAGGAGAGGATCCACTTAAGACTGCACTTTTATTTTCCATTTACTGTTTACACATTTTTCACTTGGGAGGAGGGAAACTAAGGCTGGGTCCTCCCCTCTGAGGTTTCTCAGGTGGCAATGTAACACATTTCTTTGTTCCCGTTTCTCTCTGTTTCTCTGCCCAAGCACTGGCTTAGGGCCCAGAGGCAAGTTAGAAGATTGATAGCATGTGATGGCTCAGGCTGAAGAGCTGGAGATCTGGGGTGCTGTTAAAGTCCCTACTATTATCCTGGTGCCTGGTAGGGGTGGGGACTGTCTTATTGTAACCCCTGTGAACAACCCTGAAATATAACCACTCCATGCAGGCACAGCTGTCGAGGGTTTTCTTGGTGAATTAATGCAATACATGGTTAACAATCTTGGATTGTTTTTCTGATGAATCTGGACAACTTACTTACTACTTTTTCTGACATGTCAAACTTAAACATTCTAAGTTGACTTTTCTAAATTATTTCAGGACAAGACTAAAAATGGGTTAAATGCCAGCTAGAATAAGTGGCAGTCACTCCCAAGCTTACCGTCAACCAGATACACATCTGTATGTATATGTGCGTGTTTTATATATGTGTGTATATATATATATATATATATATATATATATATATATATATATATATATATACATATATATGTGCACATATCTTCCTGGCCCAGCTCAATAGACACACCTGTTGCTCTACAATCCTAGGGTGAATGTATGTAATTGCCATCCATTCCTCATGAACAAATCTTCAAAAGGTCACCCAAAATTATGGCAGGGAAAGACCAAGGGCAATTAAACAAAAGAACAACAAAAACAAAACATGGAGTGGTAAAACAGAAGAAAATCTTAATTCTATTCAAACCCAACCAGGGCTCTGTGAAGGTTTAAAGGTATAAAAATAACATCGACAGGAATAACATCCACATAAATCACTGTGGCATCCAGTTTCTATTCACAAAGAAAAAGCTCCAGTGCATGTTTTAATTTTTTTTGAAAAATTCCTGACATTACAGTACTAAACTGGAATGTATTAATATTCCACTCTTACATTTCCACGACAAACAAAAATTCATGAGCCAAAAAAAAAAAACCCAAAAAAAGGAAAAGGGGGAGAAGCTTATAAAACTAAATATTGATATCTCGGCGTAACTACTGAACAGAGAAAGAAAACATTTTTAATTAAAAAATCATGAGTGGATGATAAAGTGTGTAGAAACCGAAAATTTACAAACTATTTAAAACCTGGAATCGCTGACTGTTCAGAAACTACACAGATGGATCATGAGTGGTGGTGAACAGCAGAAAGAGATTATGGTTGAATCTGCACTGTTTTTGCTGCTCCCCATGCCACCTGTCTCCGAGGAAAGCCTGACATTGACTAGATACTGATGCTGGCCAGTGATGGTGACCTGCCTATCAGTAGATCCTTACACTAGGTTTGCAGTTTTGATCTGTGCCCCAGACATCTGACGGATCTCATTGATTTTGGAGCCCTGACGCCCAATTATGCAGCCAATCAAATCATTTGGAATGGTGAGTTCATGAGAAGTAGTTTGAGCAGATGCATCCAAACCTGCCCAATAGCCTTTCACCTCTGGACAGCTGGATTCAGTGCCACTGAATCCGATGTTGCCATGGGTCATGGGAAAATGAGACTGTTGCATTGCCAACTGGTGCAGCTTGGTCAAATCTGGCTGTGGAATGGCATACTGTCCTTGAATGGTATAGGCCTGACCACCTGCAAAGATGACTGGAGAACTAGAGGGCTTGGGCCGGTAAGGGGTGGTCACACCCTTTGGGGGGGGGGGCGGGGGACTCCAGCATGACCATGAAGATCTGTTTGACACACTCAATGATGGATTGCAGAATGCCAGCAATAGTGATTGCCCGCTCAGTTGAGTTGGGGAGCATATCCCCTGCCACTTGGACCTGAGCCCCTGTACTCTCTTATTTCCTTGAACTTGCAACCACCTTTTCCAATGAGAGAGCCACACTGACTAGCAGGGACCACTAACCGTAAGGTAACTGGGGGTCTGCTGGCAGCAGTGCTATTGGTCATAGAGCTGCTTATGTCCTCTTCCAGTTTATCAATGATCATAGGAAAGGCTTTGAAGATGGCATTAGTCAGTCCAGCCAAAGTGATAATTTGTTGGGAGCAGTGAGACCCCAGATCCTGAATTTCTTGTAATCCCCTGATCTAAGTGCCTACAGCTGCTCTGAGCATGAGACCTTCAGGAGTTCCTGATGGCAGGAGAGTGGTTTCTGGTGCGTTTGGCTGTGGCTATATCTATATAATCTGCCCATGAACACAATAAAGGGGGCATTCGTGTCGCTGTCTCTCTGTGTGAGTCTTTGTGTATTTTAACCTCCAGCCCCCTTGCCTGAAGCGCGTGAACTGGTTAAAGCACACCGAGTGCAGACACGGGGGAGGGGGGGTGAGGGGGGGCGCGGTGTGCGGAAATAATTCTCTCAGGACAATTCCCTTCTGAGATGTTGATACGTGCACAACTCTCCTCGTGCATCTTCTTAACAGATTCTCCTTTCTTTCCGATGATACTGCCAACTTACTTTCCATGCATAAGTAGCCTGATAGTTAGAGCAACATTTAATCCACCTTCAATCACACTGGTGTCCATGTCTAGTAGTTACAGGGAGCTGGACTTTTGAGTGGTCAAGTCTTTGGTCACGGGTGGGAGTGAATGCCAAAACTGGAGGTGTGAGTCAACTGAGGGAAAAAGGAGAGCTGGCAGGAGGGGGAAGGGCGGGAGGCAGGGGATGGAACAATAGGGGCTGGCAGGAAGGCAAGGGGGGCCCTGCTGGCGGGTGGAGGAGGGGGTGGAGGAGGAGGAAGGGGAAAGAGACCCCGGGGCAGGTGGAGGGCAGAGGGCAGGCAGAGGGCGGGCAGGCGGGTGGGCGGGGGATTATTGCATATTCTTATGATTATTCTTTTGAACTCTTTGTTTAAGATTTCATCGAATACACTCTCTTTGCCATTCGTTATCATGGAGTTGGTTATTTTTTAGACCCTCTATAGACTCTGTAATTTTTTTGATGCCTTGAACTTTCAAGTTTCGTTAGAAATTTCATCTCTGGAATTCGTGCGTTGCATTTGCATATCAAAATTATCTATGTGTTTTTAGTTTTAGTTTCACAGTGTCCAAGCATGACTAGGATAGGTTGAAGAATAAAATTAAGAGCACTACTCTTTGCATATTTAAGAATAAATGTGCATAAATATGGTTATTTAAAAAAATTAAAACTTTACCATTCTTTTCCAAAATAATCATTATAACTGAAGAGATGAGGGAAGGGAAAGGTCCAAAGGTAGGAGCCCATAAGACAGAAGTACAGTAGACAGAGAAGTTACACAAAAAAAGACCATCTGAACAGTCCTCAATCCGAGTCTCACTTTTTACATATGTTAGATAATGGTTACTCCCTAACCTCCACAACACTAAATTAAGTTGTTTTTGGGGGGTCACTTTGTGTGTTTTTCTGATATTAAATCATATTTTGTATAGCTAAAATGAGACTATTTCAGTGTGTGTGCATAGTATTTAATTAATTAAAGTTTTCATTTTCCCTTGCAAAATAATACTAGGTAACAGGATAAAAGACCACTTTTACCCACCATTCTATTGAAGTTAAAACCTCCTTGAATCAAAAAAAAAAACAGGACTGGAGTTGTATAATATTTGCATTTTAATAAACAAATTTTGTCAAAATGTCAGTGCAAAGCAACCAAACTAGTCAGCCATCCAGGCCATGTAGTGGTTGCATACACCTTTAATCCCAGCAGCCACAATAGTTAGCCACAGAATTCAGGCAGTAGAGGTGCACACCTTTAATCAAAGATTTTATGAGGAAACAGTTACACTGATACCCAAACCACATAAAGACCTAACAAAGAAAAAGAATGATAAACCAATTTCTCTTATGAACATACATGTAAAAATGCTCATTATAATACTTGCAAACCAAATTCAACAATATATCATCCACCATGCTGATCTGGATACATCTCAGAAATGCAAGGCTGGGTCAACAACTGAAGGAGGTCAAGGGGTTACAAACTGAATAGCAAGAAGTCAAAAGTTTATTGCAGATGATACGGTAGTTTACATAAGTGACCCTAAAAATTGTATCAAGGAAATTCTACAGCTGATAAATACTTTCAGCAATGTAGTTGGATACAAAATTAATGCACAAACATCAGTAGTCCTCTACATACAAATGACAAACTGAGAATGAATCCAGGATAACAACATCTTTTACAGTCTCAAATCATATAGAATATCTTGAGGTAACTCTAACCAATACATAAAAGTTGTGTATAATAAAAACTTTAAGATATTGGAGAAAATAGCCGAAGAAGATATCAGAAGATGGAAAGATCTCACATGTTCTTGGATTGTTAGGATTAACATATTAAACATGGTCATCCTATAAAAGCAATTTACAAATTCAATGAAATCCCTATCAGAATTCTAAGACAATTCTTTACAGTCCTTGAAAGGAAAAAACTCTAGGAAGCATCACTAAACATTATTCCCAAATTCAACATGTACTACAAAACCATAATAATGTTAAAATGCAGAATGGAATTAACATAAAAACAGATATGCTGCTAAGGGAATTGAATTGACAACAGATATAAATTTATACAGCTACCGATACCTAATATTTTTGGAAAGAAGGTAGGAACACACACTGTAAAATAATGCCATATTCTTCAAATAGTGCTGATCAAACTGGTTGATTAAGTATAAAAGAATCTAAATAAATCCATGCTTATCACCTTGCACAAAAATCAACTTTAAATGGATCAAATACCTCAATATAAAACCAGATACACTCATCCTGAAAAATAAAAAGTGGGGAACAGTCTTGAGTACACTGGTACAGATGACAACTTCCTGATCATAAAAACATTATAACAGGCAGTAAGATCAATAAGTAATAAATAAGTCCTCATGAAACTGAAATGCTTCTACAAGGCAAAGGACACTGTCATTCTGACAGGGCAGCAGCCTACAGAATAGAAAAATACTTTTACCAACTACACATCTGATAGATAAAGGATTAATATCCAGAATATATTTAGTATTCAAGAAAATACATATTAAGAAAACAAATAACTCAAGTAAAATTAGGGTACAGTTCTAAATTGAGAATTCTCAATAAAGGAAAACTAAATGGCTGAGTAACACTTAAAGATGTGTCCAACATCCATAGCCATCAGGGTAATGCAAAGCACAACAACTTTTAGGTATAAACACAAGCTCTATTTACCAAAAGAAACCTTGTTCAGTCATATTCATTGCTGCATTATACATAGTAGCCAGAAACAGGAAACTGGATGTTTGGCAACAGGAGAATGGATAAAGAAAATAGGGGACATTAACACAATGGATTATTACTCAGCCATTAAAAAATGAGATCATGAAATTTGCAAGCAAATAGGTGGAACTAGAAAAATCACACTGAATAAGATATCCCAGAGGTAGAGGGAAAACTATGGTATGCATTGACTAATATTTGGATATTGGTTGTTAAATTAATGATAACCAAACTACAATTCATTGTACCACAAAGAGTAAAGGATACAGTAAAGAACTAAAGGGTACAGACAGATCTTGATTGAAAAGAGACAGAGTAGATACTTGTGGATAGATGTGCTTGGGAACTAGAACCGGAGATCCAAGCTGTTAGGAGGAGAAAAGCAAATGAAGAAAGTATAGGGGGAAAGACACCAAAAAAATTCATGGTCACTTGAGGGATAGTATGGAAATCTGATACAGCAGAAGTTTCTAAAATATGTATTTACATGAAGGTGATATAAATGAAATTGCACAATAATGAAAGAGACAAAGGTCCAACTAGATATCTCTTGCCACCAAATGAAACTCCTAGTAATAGAATTAGATGATATCTAATTGAACTGTTGGCAAAAGGGGTAACATGAGAATCCCTAAACAAACCAAGCTGTTTCTAAGACTGTAAATTATTCTCCACAAATTGACACCAATGTTGCCTTGCTGAAGACAACACCTACACAACACATTGAACATAGAAAAGTCAATCTGGTGCCTACGTAGAGCCTTCAACCCTACATTCTATTGTCTTTGGTGTAGGAAGGTAATTGGCAAGCTACCACATACAGCCACAAACCCTTTGAACCCAGTGATGACTGCTCATATGTAGTTGATGGTCAATTTAATGTCTTTATTTCAGCCAGTGCAAATCATATCCAAATATTCAGAGATCTAGTTATGTCTCAGAACGTCCAGAACATGTAGTTATGAAGGGAAGACTATGTCATGGCATCTCTCTCATCACTTTCATGGGGTAATAGGAAGGCTTCACATAAATAAGCAATATGACTTTATCTAGTATAAGCTGTCAGCTGTAGGAGGTTATGCACAAGCAGGCTAGGACATATTAAACTTTAGTTCCTACAAAAAGTTGTATAATTATCCATGGGATTCTCAATCAGAGAGATCAAATTCTAGTTAAACTTTCAGAAAGAATATATGATGGACGAAGCTTTGCCTTGCCTTGCCCTGGCCTACAGGGACCTAGGATAAAACTAAATATTGGTAGTATAAAAAACATAGTGATAAAATGCTTTGAAATGGCATGTTGTTATACTCATAGATCAGTGCCTTTCTTAACAATTATCATAAGAGCTTCCTCCTGCTAAAGATTGGAACAAATACAGAGAAAAACAGCCAGCCATTATTCAGAGGGCAAGACCTTGGATCATTCAGCCTTAAATGAGATGTCTCCTTGGAATTCCTCCTCTAAGGGCTCTAGAAACACCATTAAAGAGGAGTCAGGAAGAATGCAAAAGCCAGTGTGATGGAAGACACCAAAACAACCAAGAACTTCTAAGTTAACAAGGTCAAAGCTCATATGAAAACACGGAGACTCAAACAGTATCTTCTGAGTATATATTATGGCTTCCAGTTTAGTGTTTTTATGAGATTTCTGGGTATGTGAACCATAGGTCTCTGATTGTTTTGCCATCTCCTGGGCTTTTTGTAAAATCTCTTTGTCTTTCCTGTCCAAATCTTAAATGATAGCTCCTGTTTTGTCCTACTATATTTTATTTTGTCAATCTTTATTATTATCCATTAGAAGTCTAATCTTTTCTAATGAGATACAGGAAGGAATAAACCCAGATGGGTTGGGAAATGAAAAGGAACTCTCTTGAGTCTCTCTTTCTCTCTCTCTCTCTCTCTCTCTCTCTCTCTCTCTCTCTCTCTCTCTCTCTCTCTCTCTCTCTCTCTCTCTCTCTCTTTCTCTCTCCCCATGTGTGTGTATGTGTGGTGTGTGTGTGTGTGTGTGTGTGTGTGTATGTGTGTGTGTGTATTCCTGTGTGTGTTTGGGTCCCCTAATCAGGGCATATTATGTGAAAAGATTCTATTTTCAATAAAAAGAAAAAGTACGTGAACAATTTTTTTTTAATTTTGAAGCTTATAATTTTCATTGGCTCTGAAATCAATGCAGACATACTTAAATTTATGGTTCAAAAACTGAGTTTTGCAATTCATGAACAAGTAGTAGCTATCTATTCATTTAGATGCTTCTTCATTTCTATTTGCAGTGTCTAAAGTAGAACGACGTCCAAAAGTAGGCTCATTCATATCCTTAATCTACGACAAAACTGGCCAAAAATATCAGTAGTAAAAGACAGTGTTTTTAGTAAATGGTGCCTGAAATATAGGTAGCTGGAATGAACAATAAGAGGATCCTCATTTATCATCTCATACAAAGGCAAATACTAAATAAAAGTAGGTCACAGACACTTTTTTGTGAGAATTACTAATTTCTTAAAAAATCATGCCAAAAGAAAGCAAGAGATGTTTAATAAACTAATTCATTAATTGGTTGATTAAAATTAAACAGTGAAATCATTAGATTTAAGTAGATGTAAAGAACTAAATAGATTACATTAAAACATAAAATTGTTATGGTGAGAAAAACAGCTAAACAAAGAAAATTTCAAGCTACAGATCAATAGAATATTTTTCATGAAGGTGTCTAGTCAATGACTTAAAATAAAAAAGGAAATCTGGAATAAACAAAAGTAGAAAAATAGCCAATAAAAACTGGTATAATATTTAAAAACATTTCACAAGGGAAGGTATGTTAAAAATTTAGAAGAGCATGAAAATGAATTCAAACACAATGTAAGATCATATCAAGTTCATTCAAACAACCACCAGTATAAGCGATGACCATGGCACATGACCAATTCATATAAACTGTGAGGATGACAAACATTTCTGTCACTTCAGAAAACACCTTGTCTCTACTTGAAGGTAAATTTCTGTAGTTAGAGGCTGCTTGTTCACTCCCAACTGCCCAAACCAAAAATAACCACGCAGAAACTGTATTAATTAAACAATTGCTTGTCCTATTAGCTCAGGCTTCTTATTAACTAATTCTTAAATCTTAAACTAACCCACTTCTATTATGCTGTGTAAAGCCATGAGGCTTGTGGATAATGAGTAACATTCTGGCATCTGTCTCTTTCGGCAGATACATGACACCTCGCTGACTTTGCCTCCTCTCTCTCCATATCAAATTTCCTGCCTGGCTATATTCGGCCCTGCTGCAGGCCCAAAGCAGCTTCTTTATTAACCAATGGTAATAAAACATATTAACACCAAACAAAGGGGATTTCCACATCCATGTAAACTTCCATTTACCATGTCATCCTAGATAAAACCTCGATATGTTTTAAATGATATCTACATATTCAAGAACAAAAGCAGAGCTCACAAAATATTTTGTAGAAAAGAGAAATTAAACTTATTAGGAAGATGAATTTATTCAAGATTTTTTTCTTTTGACTGCGAGGTTCCTGATCCTGTACCAGAAGATCCATCAGAGGGGTGAGTGAGTTCCTGACCCACAGGCAGAAGCCCGGTTGAAGGAGCACAGATATTCCTCACCCCCCTATACTTCCTGGTCGTTCTGCAGGGGCTATTCTCCCCAGCTATGGCCTCTCTCTTCCTATCCCATCTCAGCTTGAACCCAGGCTACCCCTCCCTTCTTCCTCGCTTCTTCAGGGCCATAAAATCCCCCAGCTAAGCCTATTTGGGTGCTGGGATGGGGTGGTAAGCACAACCGGGCAGGAGTGCCTTTGTTTCAATAGCCTGCCTGCAGCAAGTTAGGCCTTTTGTCTGTGAGGCCCCTGGCAAGCTAGGGGCTCTGATCCTTCACCAGAAGATGCATCAGAGGGGTGAGTTCCTGACCCATGGCAGAAGCCTTGGAGAAGGAGCACAGACATTCCTCAACCCTCTATTCTTCCTGGTCATTCTGCAGGGGCTGCTCTCCCTGGCTACTGCCTCTCTCTTCATATCCCATCCCAACTTGCACAGAGGCTACCCCTCCCTTCTTCCTCCCTTCTTTGGGGCCATAAGATCCCCCAGCTCAGCCTGTTTGGGTACTGGGACAGGGTGGTGAGTGCAACTGCGCCAGAGTTCCTTTGATAACCTGCCTGCAGCAAGGTAGGCCTTTTGTCTGCGAGCTCCCTGGCCAGCAAGCAGACCCGATCCTGTACCAGAAGATCCATCGGGGAACATTTGGAGGAAGAGATGGGCAGGCGCCAATGCAAGAATCCCTCCAACAATCTGAAAAACGACATGAAAACATCAGAACCCAGCGAACTTACAACAGGAGGACTTGAATACCCTAATGCAGAAGAAGTAGAAAAAATTGAATTTATGAAAGTGATAGAGTCCCTTAAACAAGAGGTGAAAAACTCCCTTAAAGAAATGGATGAGAATAACAAAAAGTTTGAAGTAGTGAGTAAATCTGTAAATGATACCCTAGGAAACCAAGAAAAAACAATCAAACAGATAATGGAAACAGTTCAAGACATGAAAACTGAAATGGAGGCAATGAAAAAAACACAAACTAAGGGCTGGTTGAATATGGAAAATCTGGGTAAATGAACAGAGACTACAGAAACAAGCATACCCAACAGAATACAAGAGATAGAAGAAAGAATCTCAGATTCTGAAGATACCATAGAGAAAATAAACTCTCTGATCAAAGAAAACAGCAAATCCAACAAATTCTCATCCCAAAACATCCAGTAAATCTGGGACACAATAAAAAGACCAAACCTAAGAATAATAATAATAGAAGAAGGAAAAGAATTACAGTTCAAAGACCCAGAAAATATATTCAATAAGATTATAGAAGAAAACTTTCCCAACCTAAAGAAAGATATACACATGAAGGTTCAAGAAGCATACAGAACACAGAATAGACTGGATTTAAAAAAGCATCCACTGGCCATATAATAATCATAAAACAAAATATAGATACTTCCTGGTCTTCCTGCCGGGGCTATTCTCGCTGGTTACTGCCTCTCTCTTCCTGTCCCATCCCAGCTGGCCCCAGAACCCCCCCTTCATCCTCCCCTCCTTGGGGCTATAAAATCCCCCAGCTCAGCCTATTTGGGCACTGGGACCAGGTAGTGAAAACAACCAGGCGGGCAGGAGTTCCTTTGTTTCAATAGTCTGCCTGCAGCAAGGTAGGCCCTTTGTCTGCAAGCTTCCTGGCCAGCAAGGAGACCTGATTCTCTACCAGAAGATCCATCAGTGGGGTGAGTGAGTGCCTGACCCGTGACAGCAGCCCGTCAATAGAGGAAAGACTTTCCTCAACCCCCTATACTTCCTGGTCTTCCTGCAGGGGCTACTCTCCCTGGTTATTGCCTCTCTCTTCCTATCCCATCCCAGTTTGCACCCAGAACCCCCCGTTCATCCTCCCCTCTTCAAGGCCATAAAATCCCCCAGCTCAGCCTGTTTGGGCGCTGGGACCAGGTAGTGAGCACAACCAGGCAGGCGGGAGTTCCTTTGTTTCAACAGCCTGCCTGCAGCAAGTTAGGCCTTTTGTCTGTGAGCTCCCTGGCCAGCAAGGAGAACTGAACCTGTACCAGAAGATCCATAGGGGAGAAGTCAGAGGAAGAGATGGGCAGGCACCAATGCAAGAATTCCTCCAGCAATTTGTAAAACAACATAAAAGTACCAGAACCCAGCAAACTTATGAAAGGAGGACTCAAACACCTTAATCAAGAAGAAGTAGAAAAACTTGACTTTATTAAAGTGATAGAGTCCATTAAACAGTAGGTGAAAAACTCCCTTAAGAAATGGATGAGAAGAATAACAAAAAGTTTGAAGAAATGAGTAAATCCATAAATGATATCCTAGGAAACCAAGGAAAAACAGATAATGGAAACAGTTCAAGACTTGAAGGTTGAAATGGAGGCAAGGAAGAAAACACAAACTGAGGGTCGGCTGGATATGAAAAAACTAGGTAAATGAATAGAGACTACAGAAACAAGCATAACAAACAGAATACAAGAAATAGAAGAAAGAATCTCAGATTCTGAAGATACAATAGAGAAAATAAATGCACTGATCAAAGAAAACAGCAAATCCAACAAATTCTCATCAAAAAATTCATGAAATCTGGTACACCTTGAAAAGACCAAACAAAGAATAATAGGAGTGGAAGAAGGAGAAGAATTACAGCTTAAAGGCCCAGAAAATATATTCAACAAAATTATAGAAGAAAACTTTCCCAACCTAAAGAAGGATATTCCTATGAAGGTTCAAGAAGCATACAAAACACCAAATACACTGGATCTAAAAAAGACCCTCACCATATAATAATCAAAACACAAAACATACAAAATAAAGAAAGAATATTAAGAGCTGCAAAGGAAAAAGGTCAAGTAATGTATAAAGGTAAACCTATCAGACTTACACCTGACTTCTCTATGGAAACAATGAAAGCCAGGAAGTCTTGGATTCTGCAGAAACTAAAAGACCATGGATGCAAGCCCAGACTACTATACCCAGCCAAGCTTTCATTCACTATAAATGGAGAAAACAAAATATCCCAGGATAAAAACAAATTTAAAGAAACTGTAGCCACAAAACCAGCCTTACAAAAAGTAATAGAAGGAAAATCACAAACCAAGGAATCCAACAATGCCCACAATAACTCAGACAAATAGCAACGCTTCAACAGCACAACTCAAAGAAGGAAACAGACAAACTCTACTACCAAAGAAAATGATGACCGGAGTTAACCACTGGTCATTAACATCACAATATCAATGGACTCAATTCACCTATAAAAAGGCACAGGGTAAGAGATTGGATATGAAAACAGAATCCAACATTCATTCATTTACAAGAAACACACCTCAACCACAAAGACAGACATCTACTCAGAATAAAGGGTTGGGAAAAGGTTTTTTAATCAAAAGCACCTAAGAAACAAGCAGGTGTGGCCATACTAATTTCTAACAAAGTTGACATTAAACTAAAATCAATCAGAAAAGATGGAGAGGGACATTTTATATGCATAACAGGAACAATTCATCAGGATGAAGTCTCAATCCTGAATATCTATGGCTCTAATATAAAAGAACCCACTTATTTAAAAGAAACATTACTAGAACTCAAAGCAGCCATCAAACCACACACACTAATAGTAGGAGACTTCAACACTCCTCTCTCACCAATGGACAGGTCAATCGAACAAAAACCTAACAGAGAAATAAGAGAATTAATGGAGGTTATGAATCAAATGAATTTAACAGACATTTATAGAACATTCCATCCAAATAGGAAAGAATATACCTTCTACTCTACAGCTCATGGAACCTTCTTGAAAATTGACCACATACTCGGTAACAAAGCAAACTTCCACAGATACAAAAAAAAAAAAAATACTAGTAACCACCTGTGTCTTATCGGACCACCATGGAATAAAGTTAGAATTTAACAATAATTCTATCCCCAGAAAGCCTACAAACTCTTGGAAATTGAACAGACAACTACTGAACCACCCCTGGGTCAGGGAAGAAATAAAGAATGAAATTAAAGTTTTTCTTGAATTCAATGAAAATAAAGACACAACATACCCAAACCTATGGGACACTATGAAAGCAGTGCTAAGAGGAAAGTTCATAGCTCTAAGTGCCCACATTAAAAAAATGGAGAAAGCTCACATTAGAGACCTAACAGCACACCTGAAAGTTCTAGAAAAAAAAGAAGCAGACTCACCCAGGAGGAGTAGAAGATTGGAAATAATCAAACTGAGGGCTGAAATCAACAAAATAGAAACACAGAAAACAAACCAATCAATGTAACAAAGAGCTGGTTCTTTGAGAATGTCAACAAGATTGACAAACCTTTATCCAAATTAATCAAAAGGCAAAGAGAAAACATGCAAATTAACAAGATCAGAAATGAAAAGGGGGACATAACAACAGACACTGAGGAAATTCAGAGAATCATTAGGTCTTACTACAAAAACTTATATGCCACAAAGTTGGAAAATGTAAAAGAGGTGGACTTGATTTTAGATAAGTACCACTTACCAAAATTAAATCAAGACCGGGTGAACAATTTAAACACACCTATAAGTCGCGAGGAAATAGAAGATGTCATAAAAAACCTCCCAAACAAAAAAAGTCAAGGACCTGATGGTTTTAATGCAGAATTTTATCAGAACTTCCAAGAAGAGCTGATACCTATTCTCCTTAATGTGTTTCACAGGATAGAATCAGAAGAGTCATTGCCAAACTCTTTTTAAGAAACCACAGTCACCCTGATTCCAAAACCACACAAAGACCCAACCAAGAAAGAGAATTAGAGACCAATTTCACTCATGAACATCGATGCAAAATTTCTCAATAAAATTCTGGCAAGCAGAATCCAAGAATACATTTAAAAAATTATCCATTATGATCAAGTAGGATTCATCCAATAGATGCAGGGCTGGTTCAACATACAAAAATCTATCAATGTAACCCATCATATAAATAAACTGAAATAAAAAACCATATGATCACTTCATTAGATGCAGAAAAAGCATTTTACAAAGTTCAACACCCCTTTATGATAAAGGTTTTAGAGTGGTTAGGGATACAAGGATCATACCTAAATATAATAAAAGCAATATATAACAAACCAACAGCCAATATCAGATTAAATGGAGAGAAACGCAAAGCCATTCCACTAAAATCAAGAACAAGACAAGGCTGTCCACTCTCACCATATCTCTTCAACATAGTTCTTGAAGTTCTAGCAATAGCAGTATGTCAACATCAGGAAATCAAGGGGCTTCAAATAGGAAAGGAAGAGTCAAACTTTCATTATTTGCAGATGATATGATAGTGTACATTAGTGACCACCAAACCTTTACCAAGGAACTCCTCCAGCTGACAAATAACTCAGTGATGTGTCAGGTTACAAGACCAACTAACAAAAATCAGTAGCCCTCCTATACACAAATGATTGAGAAACAGAGAGGGAATTCATAGAAACTTCACTTGTAAAGATAGCCACAAATAGCATAAAATATCTTGGGGTAACTCTAAATAAGGAGGTGAAAGATCTATTTGAAAGAACTTTAAGGCATGGAAGAAAGAAATTGAAGAGGACACCAGAAAATGGAAAGACCTTCCATGCTCTTGGGTAGGTAGGATGAACATAGTAAAAATGGCAATTCTACCAAAGGCAATCTATAAATTCAACTCAATCCCCATTAAAATTCCAACAAAATTCTTCACAGTCCTTGAGAGAACAATAATCAACTTTATATGGAAAAAAAAAAACAGGATAGCCAAAACAATCTTATACAATAAAGGAACTTCTGGAGACGTTACCACCCCTGATTTCAAACTCTATTACAGAGCTACAGTAATGAAAACAGCTTGGTTCTGGTATAAAAACAGAGAAGTAGACCAATGGAATTTAATAGAAGACCCGGAACTTAACTCACAAATCTATGAACACCTGATTTTTAACAAAAGATCTAAAAGTATACAATGAAAGAAAGAAAGCATCTTCAACAAATGGTGCTGGCAGAACTGGATGTCAACCTGTAGAAGAATAAAAATAGACCCATATCTATAACCATGCACAGAACTCAAGTCCAAATGGATTAAAGGTCTCAATATCAATCTGAACACACTGAACCTGATAAAAGAGAAAGTAGAAAATAGTCTACAACATATGTGCACAGGAGACCACTTCCTACATATAACCCTGTTGGGGCAGCTGGCCCAATACCTGCGTTCAGGGGTGTGGCTGCCCCAGTGGAGAAAGGTACCTTTAAAAAGAACCGGGTAGCAGAGAGACGCCCTGTTTTTTCCCCCGTGTCACCCTCTGCTTCGCTGGCTGGAGCCTTTGCTTGTAAGTGTCCCTCTTTCTTCTTTTATTAAGACTGATTTATTATAAAAGGACTATTTTTGGTTATTTCAAATCTCCCACATCATTTTGGCATTCCAACGTGCCCCCCCCCTTCTCCAGGGGCCAGCAACCCGCCATTTCTCGGCTCCGCGCGTCCCCATAGCCACCAATGCGGAGGAACTCCTGCAAAGTTGTCTGCTGCAGTTTTTCCTTTTCTTTGAGCTGCCTGCATCTTAGTGTGGGAAATCAACCACGCGCGCCGCGCCGAGATTGTATTTCCCCTCCCCCCTTCCCTCGGCTTGACGCATCTGGAGCTCTCAGCCCTGGCCGCCCGCCCACTCGACCACAGGCTGCTTGTGAAGCTTTTGCAGAGATTCAACTTTGATTTTAAGCTAGCGCATCATCCTGCCTGAGCCTCCCTGTTGCCACCATTTCTCCAGCCGCTGTGAGCTCTGCATGCCCTGGTCCAGGACGCCATCTTTGGTTTCCCAAAAACATGTGAACCTAGGTGAACTGCGCCATCTACTGGCAGACAACGGTATTTACAGGTAATTTTTCTTTCGATTGAAATTAAAAATTCAGATTGAAAATGTCTGATAATATCACTGTTAAAGGATTCTATAATTTGTTTAATTACATGATGACTGAATTTTGGAGCAATACAGATGTGGATTCCTTTGGCTGGATATTTACAGGGCTTGGTATCTTCTTTATTTTTATTTTTTTCATTACAACATGGTTGGAAGATAGAAATGTGATAGAGTCCCTACAGGCAGGAGTTAAAAAACTAAACAAGGACAAAACTGGTTTGGAAAATAACTTCTGCCACACCAATAAACAGTTTGAAGAGACGTTTGCAGTACTCAAGGAAAGGAATAGTAGAGCTTCCTCTGAGATGGCTTTGTCAATTGAGAAAAATATGCAAGAGATTTGTAAATGGCATGAAGCTCTCGAGGGGAAGTTTGAATCTCGTGAGGAAAGGAATAACAGATCTTTCCCTGAGATGGATTTATCACTTGAGAAAAAAAATGCAAGATATGGAGGCAGGAACAGCTGATTTGAATCATAAATTGCAATCCGTGTCGGTAGGAACTGAAACATTATCTGAGAAGATTCGAACCGTTGAATGTATAAACAAGACCTTATCAAAGGGATATGAAAGATTACTGGACAGAATTTCGATACAAGATGGCACCATTCATGCCATGAAAATTCTGTCCAAGGATGACACATTATCGGTGTTGGACAAACTTCATACCTTTGAATCCTCTATGAAAGCCTTGGAACATAATACTGGGCAAGAGATTGAGGCATTGCAGAAGGCAATGGTAAACAGATTTGAAAAGATTGAGGAAATTATAGACTTTGATGAACAGGAGCAAATAGTACAAAAGAAAATCCCGACCCCATCGGAAAATAGAACTCTCCGGGATAGCTTTAAAAAACTCTGCCTATTTTTCCAGTGATAACAACAGAAAAGGTGACTGGTTCTAAAAACCCTAAGGTCACCAAGGAATATACATGGAAACCCATCCGTATGAATAATCTGAAAGGAATTAAACAAGCTGTTATGAATTTTGGGATACATAGCTCCTTTGTTAAGGAGATGCTAAAGTCTTGGTTCATAAATATGAACCCTACACCAAGGGACTGGATTGACCTAGTGTCTGCGGTTCTAGAGAGTGGATCTCAATTAAGCTGGAAGTGTATGTTCAGACAAGAGGCTAGGCTTTTAGAACAGCAGGAAAGATCAAAGGGAGTTGACATTACTCTAGATCAAATTCTGGGTGAAGGACTTTATACTGATCCTCTAGAACAAGCTAATTATGATGAACATACTTTATCCATATGTACTACTGCAGCCTTAAAGGCTTGGGACAGGGTTCAAGACCTAAGACAGAGAACGGAATCATATATCAGAGTTAAACAGGGTCCGGGAGAACCATTTGTTGACTTTTTACATAGACTAACTAAAGCTGTACAAATAGGGATATCTGACCCAGAAGCAAGGCAGGTAATAATTGAGTCCTTGGCTTATGAGAATGCCAATGTAGGGTGCAAAAGGATTTTGATGCCTCTAAAGATCAGATCAGCACCTCTAGATGAATGGGTCTTACATACAATGAACATTGAATCGGCTGATTTTAATACAGAGGCCTGGGTGGAAGAAGCCATTGCCAACGGTAAAAGAAGACATCAAAATACCAAATGTTTTAATTGTGGCAGAATGGGACATATGAAACGGAATTGCAGACAAAGGATTTACAGAAATAATAATAATGCCTCTTCCAGGAATAACAGGAATAGGAGGCCTCAGCCTTCAGGTTTATGTAGGAGATGTGGAAAAGGTAGACATTGGGACAGTGGATGCAGATCGTCAAGAGATAGGCAAGGAAATCCGCTGCAAGCGGGAAATGCCATGGGGGGCCTCTCGCAGGCCCCCATGGCGAATGTGGTCCAGTCATTTCCCGTTACAACAGAGAACATTCCTTGTCAGGACAATTCGAAAACCCCATGTCTGCTGTTAGAAGCAAAAACGGCCTGAAAGATGAATTACATGTATTTTGGCAAACTTCTATAAGTGATCAAAGACCAAAGTTAAGATTGTGTGTAAATGGCATTTTCATTACTGGCCTGCTAGACACAGGAGCAGATGTTAGTATCATTACTCCAGAATCTTGGCATCCGTATTGGCCTCTACAGGATGTAAATGTTCGGCTCTTGGGAATTGGAACCCTATCTAGAGTAAGACAAAGAATGAGATGGGTTGAATGCATAGGGAAAGAAGGACAAATCGGAAAATTAAGGCCATATGTAGCTAATATTGCAGTAAATTTATGAGGTCGTGACTTATTGCAGCAGGGAATACTCAAATTAACATTCCTGCTGCCTCTAGAGCATATATTTCTGGGGAAAACATCAAAAGGTATTACAGATGGTGAAAACAAGTCATTTGGGCTGTACAAGAACACAAAGCAAAGGATGCCCCTCCAGAATCACCAATGGCCCTACCTCTAAAAGGGTTGACTGAGAAACCAATATGGACAAAACAATGGCCTTTATCTGAGGAAAAGTTGCAAGCTTTAGAACAGCTAGTACAAGAGCAATTGGATGCTCAGCATATAGAAGAATCTACCAGCCCTTGGAATTCTCCTGTATTTGTGATTAAGAAAATATCTGGTAAATGGAGAATGGTGACAGATCTCAGAGCTATCAACAAGGTTATTCAGCCTATGTGCTCTCTGCAATCTGGACTTCCTCTGCCTTCTTTATTACCAAAAGAATGGCCTCTCATAGTTATTGATTTGAAGGACTGTTTCTTCACCATACCTTTACAAGAAAAAGATAGAGAAAAGTTTGCCTTCACAGTGCCTACTTATAATAACTCTCAAACTACCAAGAGATACCAGTTGACCATCCTCCCACAGGGCATGTTGAACTCTCCCACCCTGTGCCAATACTTTGTAAATCAACCATTGCAAATAATATACAAGCTGTTTCCCAAATCCGTTGTTTATCATTATATGGATGATATCTTATTGTCTGATTCAAACATGGATACCTTAGAAAGACTGTTTGAAGAAGTGAAAATAGTTCTACCTAAATGGGGATTACAGATTGCTCCTGAAAAAATTCAGAGAGGAGATTCTGTTGATTATCTAGGTTATAGAATAGGCTTGCAAAAAATTAAGAAACAAAAGGCACAAATTAGGAGAGATCAACTACAAACTCTTAATGACTTTCAAAGGTTGTTGGGAAACATTTCCAGCCTTCAACCAGCTGTTGGGATAACACTTGATATGATAATTCACTTAAACAAAACCTTAGATGGGAAAAGAGACCTAAACAGCCCCAGAGAATTAACAGCTGAAGCAGAAAAAGAACTGAAAATGGTTGAAGAATGATTGCAGGAAGCATATGTGGATAGGGTGAATCCAGAACTCAGTTGTATTCTCGTCATATTGCCTTCAAAATTTTCTCCTACAGGAATTTTAATGCAAAGAGATGGTATTATCTTAGAGTGGATCTTTCTACCTCATAAGCCAAGTAAGAAAATAAAAACCTAGGTGGAGAAGGTTTCTGAACTAATCATAAAAGGCAAATTGAGACTTCGTCAACTAGCAGGCATGGACCCAGCAGAAATCAGTGTCTTTCACCGCTGATGAGATAAAAAAAATTATGGGAAGATAATGAACCATGGCAAAGTGCTTGTGCTAACTTTTTAGGAGAAGTTAATAACAACTATCCAAAAAGCAAAAGGCTTAACTTTATAAAGAGAACTTCTTGGATTCTTCCTCGAATAGTCTGTCATGCTCCAATAACTGGAGCCCGCACGTTTTATAGTGATGCTAATAAATCAGGGAAGGCAGGCTACAAATCAGAAGACTTGAGTAAGGTAGAACAAAGTCCTTACGATTCTGTCCAAAAGGCAGAGTTATTTGCCATTCTTATGGTGCTAAGGGATTTTAAGGAACCTCTTAACATTATTAGTGACTCACAATATGCAGAAAGAGTTATCTTACATATTGAAACTGCTGAATTCATACCTGATGATACTGAACTAACCTCATTGTTTATCCAGGTACAAGAAATGATCAGAATAGACTTTGCCCTGTGTATATAACACACATCCGATCCCATATAGGTCTACCAGGTCCTTTAGCACAAGGTAATGCAGATATTGATCAGTTATTGATTGGTAGTGTGCTGCAGGCTTCCGAATTTCATGAAAAGCATCATGTCAATAGCAAAGGCTTGAAGAAAGAGTTTTCTATTACATGGCAACAAGCTAAGTAGATTGTAAAGAAATGCCCTACTTGCTCTTTCTATAACCAAGCACCACTGCCTGCAGTGACTAATCCAAAGGGCATTAAAAGGAATGAAATCTGGCAGATGGATGTGTTCCACTTCGCAGAATTTGGAAAATTAAAATATGTACACCATACCATTGACACTTATTCAGGCTTCCAATGGGCAACTGCTTTAAGCTCAGAAAAGGCCGATTCAGTAATCACTCACTTGTTAGAAGTTATGGCCATCATGGGTATACCTGTACAAATAAAGACGAATAATGGTCCAGCTTATGTCTCTAGGAAAATGAAACGGTTTTTTGCTTATTACAACTTTAAGCATGTTACAGGTATACCCTATAATCCTACAGGTCAAGCAGTCATTGAAAGATCAAATAGAACTATAAAGGATATGTTAAACAAACAAAAAGGGGTGGAAAATACCCCCAGAAATAGATTACATAATGCTTTACTAACCTTGAATTTTCTCAACGCTAATGAGAAGGGGACACGGCTGCAGAAAGACATTGGATAATTGAAAAGTCTGCTGAATTAAATCAACCAGTTTATTTCAAGGATGTGCTGACCTCACAATGGAAGCCAGGGGATGTGCTGCGTTGGGGAAGGGGTTTTGCTCTTGTCTCCACAGGAGAAGAAATATCGTGGATACCATCAAAGTTAATAAAGGTTCGGTTTGAAGAGGAGAAGCCCCTTGGAAAAGGAGAATAACAATTCATGCACAAGGATGGTGAACATACTGATGGTAAGAGAACTATAGTTTGGAGGCAGGGTTCTTTTCTTATCTCTACAGAAAGACGCTCACCTTCAAAGGATCTGAGGGACCCTGGATATCTTAAATATTGATGGATGGAAACCAGTTACAGCCCATCAAGGATCAACATTAACACTGGGTAAACTCTGTGAGTGTGAAAAACAATTTTTTGAATGTGCGTCAATATGCATTTCTCTATAAATATTTAGAGCTGGTGTTTTGGAGTTGGACTCTGGCCCAGTCCCTCTCCAATTCCAAGTTGTTTATAAAAGATTTCTCAGATTTTCTGTCTCATGTCAGGAGCCATGTTATGAGACAGAATAATTATAATAATAATGTTAATAATGATACTAATATATTTGCCTTCTTTGCCTTCCCTCCTATCTATGTCTGTCTTTAATTCACCTTTCATTGAAGATATGCACGTATATGTCTGTATATGTCTCGGTAGATAATGCTTATCTTTCTTGTAACAAACAACAAATTTTTTCTTCAGTAATCTTTGCAGTTTCCAGGATGAAGACGGGGCCCCCCAACATCAACTCCAACTGGTTATTATGATGTCATGTTATTGTAGCACTAATATTTGGCCTGTTTTTGGTAACAATTGCACAGAACACTTTTGAATATTGCACATTTTTGACAACATTCTGGCCGGATCTCCTCAAAATATTCAGAGGCTAGAACCATTCTTCCTAGATGAAATGTTACCCTGGGTATTTTACCATCATTTGCTTTCACAGGACCCCCTGAGAAGAAAAGTCGCCCCTATGTCAGCTGGAAGCAATCTTAGATGACGATGCCCCCCCTCCCAACAAAGTTTACCCTCAGGTTTAGGGACACTAATTGTCGGCTGGTATAGGGTTGAGGGGTTGAGCAAGATTTTATATGGACTCAGGGATATAAACTACTTATATGTATATATTTATTTCAAAAAAAGTGGGGGAGGGATTAACTGGTGGTCTGAAGGAATAATTGATTTTTGTGAGTTATTGTTTTTTGAAAACTATATGGGTGTTGATTCTTGTATATTGATATATTGAACATTGTATGAGAGTATGATCCTACCTCTGTTTGAAACAATTGTTATATTGAGATATATATCATATTGCAATGTACATATCTACCTCTGATATTATTTATGTAATGACATTGTATACCATATTGCAATGTACATCTCTACCTCTGATATTATTTATGTAATGACATTGTTTACTATATTGCAATGTACATTTCTACCTCAGATATTATTTATGTAATGTCCTTGTTTACATTTGGAAATCATTGTCTTCATTTATTGCACAGTTGTCTATTCTATTAGTCATACAGTTAGATAAGTGTTGAGAACTATATGTTTGTCATATTTATATTTAGGATAATCGGGTTTTTTCAGACACATAGAGATTATATTTAGTATAGATAGCATAATCTTCGACCTCTTTGAAGAGCTGTAGAACATGGCCTTTAATCTAACCTAGAGTTTTGTACTTAGGAGACACAATCACTCCTGGCAACAATGCTCTACTCCCGAGAGAACGTTGAGCACCAAAGACACTCCACTGGGAGTTTGTCTTCTTTTTTGGCAGAACTGGCCTTTGGGCAAAGAAAAGCCCATATCTCCACTACTGACTAAGCTACAAAATATCCATAAGTGGATAAAACAGACCTGTCTTATCTTGCCAAGACAGGATAGGATAGTTCTGCTAAAGGTTCCTTGCCGTTGTATAATGGTATGTCAGGTTATATCAGGCCTCAGCCAAAGTTGGTTGCCTCAACATTGCTAACATGATTTCGTGTGGTTGCCCAGATAGTCAATTGTCTCTGTCTTCTGTTGCACATTTTGGAAGTTTCTCGTTTGTGCTTCCTGGTTGCTTTAGTAATATTACTTCCCTTCTCAGGTCTTTGATGGGGTTGAAGATTAGATAATTATAGCTACCTTCTACATTATTTAGACTTCCTGAAGTAGAATGTTTAGTAAATGTTTTTTGTTATATGTTCCTCGCCTAATATTGTCTGCTTCTTGTAATTTTATATGATCTATTCCCATTGTATATAGTTGTATTTGATTTCTGAATCTGCCTTATTTAGACAAAAGGGGGAGATTTTAGGGCAGCTGGCCCAATCCCTGTGTTCAGGGGCGTGGCTGCCTCAGTGGAGAAGGGTACCTTTAAAAAGAACCGGGTGGCAGAGAGACGCCTTGTTTTTCCCCCTGCGTCACCCTCTGCTTCGCTGGAGCCTTGGCTTTGTAAGTGTCCCTCTTTCTCCTTTTATTAAAACTGATTTATTCTAAAAGGACTATTTTTGGTTATTTCAAATCTCCCGCATCATAACCCCAGTAGCACAGACAATATGGCCAATATTGAATAAATGGGACCTCCTAAAACTGAGAAGCTTCTGTAAATCAAAGGATACTGTCATTAAGACAAAAAGGCAACCTACTGATTGGGTGAAGATCTTCACCAACCCTGCATCAGACAAAGTTCTGATCTTCAAATTATATAAAGAACTCAAGAAACTAGACTTTTTGTTCAACTATGTTCATAGCAGCATTATTTGTCATAGCCAGAATCTGGAAGCAGCCTAGATGCCCTTCAATGGAAGAATGGATATAGAAAGTGTGGGATAAATACGCATCAGTGGTAAAAAACAATAACATCTTGAATTTTGAATGCAAATGGATGGAAATAGAAAACATTATCCTGAGTGAGGTAACCCAGACCCAAAAAGATGAATATGGTATGTACTCATTCATTAGTGCATTCTAGCCATAAATAAAAAACTTTGAACACATAATTCATGATCCTAGAGAAACTAAATAGGAAGGTGAACCCAAAGAAAAACATGTAGTTATCCTCCTGGATATTGAAAGTAGACAAGATTGCTAGGCAAAAATTGAGAGCTTGTGGGTCGGGGTGGGATGGGGTTAAAAGGAGATGGGGAGAGAGAAGTAAGAAGGGGAGGATGGGCAGAGCTTGGGCGAATGGGACAGTTGGGATGGAGGAAGAGTGAATATGGAAGCAGGGAAGTACATATCTTAATTAAGGGAGCCATTTGAGGGTTGTCAAGAGACTGGACTCTAGAGGGGTTCCCAGGTATCTAAGGAGATGTCCCAAGCTTGCTCCTTGAGCAGCTGAGGACAGGGCACCTGAACTGGCTGTATACTATAGCCACAGTGATGAATATCTTGCATATCACCATAGAACCTTCATCTGGCATTGGTTGGAGATGGAGACAGAGACCCACATTGGAACACTGGACTGAGCTCCCAAGGTCCAAATGAGGAGCAGAAGGAGGGAGAACATGAGCAAGGAAGTCAGGGCCGTGAGGTATGTGCCCACCCACTGTGACCGTTGGGCTTATCAAATGGGAACTCACCAAGGGCAGCTGGACTGGGACTGATGGAGCACGTGATCAAACAGGACTCTCTGAACATGGCTGACAAGGAGGGCTGACTGAGAAGCTTAGGACAATGGCACTGGGTCTTGATTCTATTGCATGTACTGGCTTTGTGGGAACCTAGTCTGTTTGGATCCTTACCTTCCTAGACCTGGATGGAGGGGGGAGGACCTTGGACTTCCCACAGGACAGGGAACACTGACTGCTCCTTGGACTGGAGAAGGAGGGGGAAGGGGAATGGGGGGAGGGGAGGGAAATTGGGAGGAGGGGAGGTGGTGATAATTTGTAATAATAATAATAATAATAATACAAAAAATTTTAAAAAAGATTTTTTTGAGAAAAGTTATTCACCTACATTCTTTGCCTCTCTATTCATAATAGTTAATAAATAAAAACATTGTAAATATTCTTCAACTAATGAATATTTGATAAAAATGTAGTACATATACACTATGGAATATATTCAGCTAAAGAAAAATCAAACCCTAAAATTTGGAGGTAAATTAACAGAACTAGAAAAGATCATATTGAATGAGGTAATCCTTACCAAGAAAGATCATGTCACATGTTCTTTCCCATGAGAGACTCCGAGATCCAAATCTTCAGATGGGAGAAATATCCTAGAGTAACTACAGAAACCTAGAAATTAAAATAGATCTATTGTCAGGAAAAGGGTCTGGTGATCAGCATATTGGGGGAATATCAAGGTAAATATGGTCTGATCAGGTAAATGGAAATAGAGCGCTTGAGGGACAGGGAAGCCAGTAAACACAGAAAGTGAAGAGGGTGATAAAGGGGAGTAGCAGTGTACAAATGATTTCATGGGAGAAATGGGGAAATGGAGGGTTTTCTAGAAAAGGAAAAAAAGAGGTAAATACAGGAGAAAGAGAGAGGGGTAAAATAACAGGGATGACATCTATAAAAGTCATAAAGAATCATACTACTCACTAAGAAAAACACTATAGTATATGTAATTCTTTTCATCAATATTCAAATATAGTTTTAATAAACTTTTCTAACATGGGCTGATAATGTTCTCTTTAA